>NC_056734.1:520255416-520312916 GCF_019279795.1 Protopterus annectens | reverse complement strand
TGCCTCTGCCAGAATCACCAATTTCTTTAAACTCTCATCTAGAACTTCTTAACAATAGGTATTGGACACCTTTGGGCAATATACTATGCATATAGGAGTCCACCTACTCTCTGCATTCCAGTATGTCTCTCAGGTTAAAAAACACCATTCTCTCTCTCTCTCTCTCTCTCTTACCATCTGTGACAGGTCCTTTAAAAAACTTGCCCGCAGTTTCCTGGAATACTTTACCTGTTGAAATTACTGCTTTTGGCAGCCTCACACTATCCAAGCAAAAAAAATGAAGGGACATCAGGCTAACAAAAAGAAATGTAAATGCTTCAGAGATGCTGATTGCTTCAGGTTATAATTTACCATGTTTTAGTATATTAATAAATCAAGGTTTCCGCATATTATTCCAGAATATCCATTACATTCTGCGTGATAAACTAAAATTGTAAATATTGTGTCTAGAGACTGCTGTCTCACGATGCCCAGCTTTTATTGTTCTTCTGCCCTTCAGTGCATTACCTGACTTATTTATTAAAATTATTTACAGTGGGTACATTATATTTCATTATTTGTTTGTTGTTGTGCTCTTCCATTGTTTTTCCATATGGCCTGGTAGTGGCTGCAATGCGTCTTACGCCAATCCCTCCATCTATCAAACAATCACTAAGTAAATAGTAAGCTTTCATAATGAGCCCGTTCCCAGTCAGATTTCCTGATACCATGACACCACAGCCTGCCATTAACTCATCGCTTTCCAGCCTGCAAGCCTTACACATCATAAAGCAGAGGGACTTGATAATGCACCTGTGCTTAACCAACAACACCAACAATGCCCTTCCTGAACTCCTCCAAAAGCTAGTCAACTTACACAAAGACACAGGGTATGCTCACTGGCAGCCCATCATTGTTACCTAACACTAAGGCTGGGATTCATTATGGTGCCAGCCTAACACAGGCTTCTATCACAATGACATGTGACAACACATAGGGCTTGCAGTGCAGCTGCGCTGAATGCTAATGAGGCATTCCAGGGGCCAGGCATATGTAAATTAGTCATGTGCTCGCTCTGTCTGTCTGTCTCTCTCTCTCCCTCCCTCTCTCTCTCTCTCTCTCTCTCTCTCCAGAACTGTCTCCAGGAAGGCATCTACATAGCCAAGCAATTTCTTGTAAATCACCATGGTCATACCTACTATGTTGCTATATTGAACATGGCTAAAAGGCTATACTGAAACTCCTGCCATTAGCATGTTATGAGGATAATAGTGGTGGAAGGAACCACTAGACACCAGGAAATACTTAAAGTAAGTGCTATAATGGCACCAACAACACAAAGGAGATTGGGGGTGGGGGATACGGCAGACCACCAGGGATTACTCTTAAATGTAAGTGCTGTGGACCACCAGAACATAAAAGATAGGTACCATAATGGTACCTGAACTAATACAGGGGTGTGTGTGTGTGTGTGTGTGTGTGTGTGTGTGTGTGTGTGTGTGTGTGTGTCTGTGGGTGAATGACCAGTAAGGAAAGACACTGCCTAGATGAGCAAAATATTACCATCACGATGTGCAGATGAGCAATTATCTGCACACTGTAGTAGTTAACTGTGATTTAGAGACATGCAAATTAGCCAGTATGAGGTCTTATTTCCATCACGACTGACATTTTTTTGAGCTGCAATGGGAATATTGCGAAAATGGACATGTTAGCATGAGCTATATGGTCCATGCTAGGACCTTTAATGAATCCCCTATTAAGTCTATTTGTGAGTGGTGTAAATACCTATTTAAACTGGAGGTTAACCTCTTATCTCTCTCATATGTCAGAGCTCACCATACCACTACAGCACAACACTAACACTAACCCCACATATGCTGAGGTACTAAAACTCTTCCTAAGCTCCTAATCTCCTAGACAAAGAACTAAGACACTTAAACCTCACCAATGCATTCTCTTCTCAGATCTTATGTTCACAACAATGCTTCAAAATGATATAGTATTTACATCGTCTTCCAGCTGCCACCAGAAGCAATGGTAACCCTAGCTGCATTTCTAAGCCCTTAAGGCTGTCAGAGCATGCTACCACACCAAATAATGTTCTAGTCATAGGCAGGGGAATAGTCAAGAAGTTACAAAGTGTATACAGTAGAGCCATTTTGCACCACCCCTTTCCATAAATGTTACAGGTCATGCCAGAGCACTGAATTGCACTGTTATAACTTTACTGGAACTGTACTGCACTCCCCCCACCAAGAAAACGTATAGGCCATGAGCTGACATTGGAGCAGAGTATCTCTTTGGTCACATGACACAGACTGCCTTTTGGATACAGTGCTTCACTGCAGCAAGTCTCTGCAGAACATTCAGAAGACTTCACTTACACAGCAGTAGTGTGACAAGCCTCTGTGCTGATGGCAGTCAGTCTTGCACATGTCCAGCCACACCAGTGCTGATATTCAGTACCAAGTAGCCAGTCCCAGAGGTCCAACCACACCAACACCAGTATTCAGCACCAAGTTGGTGTGTGTGTTACATTCTGGCAACTAATCTTACAGATCCATTACACAACTCTTTAGGCCACCTTCCATGTTATAGAACAAAGTAGCAATTATCCTCTGCACTCAAGCAAGCTAGGTGAGCATATACCACATGCTGTAATACTCTAAGCTATTAATGTGTTATCCTGGCCATGAGTAAAGTCCACTATAATGAGCACCTCTGAATTAAAGACTTTAAAAAGCCAAACATATTAAAACTATATGGTGAGCTCTCAGAATTCAAATGCAACATTTACAGCCCCACATTCTTAACTGTCACTCATGCCAATGAACTTAACTCTAGTCTAAAAAACAGCATAAACCAAGCTGTCACAATCAGCATCAAATATACTGAAGAAAGTAAAAATAAAACATCTTGGAAGAATGCAGTATTAAATCTGTAAAAGAAAATAAATAAATTAAGGCTTATAATAAATCAAACTCTACTCACATTAAAAAAAAATCTGTCAAAAAGGTCAGAAAAAAAATCTGAAAATTATCATAAAGAATATCATAGTGGAACACAAATTAAAACTGGCATCCACAATCGAAGGTAATCATAAATCTTTCTTTAACCACATCAGATGATTAACAGCAATGCTCTGAATTAATGCATAAGGGTATTATCCACTGTGATGATAAAGATACTGCTAATACATGTGCAGATACATGTTTGCATCTTCTCACCAGAAACCACGGCCATAGCTAGGCTGGGGTGAAGTAGAAGGTTTCCCCAGATGCAAGCTGGTAGGAGGCACAATCAGCAATACAGAAGTCAATTGGTCTCTGCATGTCTGTAATGCAGTTGTTTTTATTGGAAAGCTGACAGCAGTTTCTGTAGTCATTTTAGCAGCCATGACTGATACTGGGCCCATTTAAATGACCTGCTTGCAGTGTGTGTGTGTGTGTGTGTGTGTGTGTGTGTGTGTGTGTGTGTGTGTGTGTGTGTGTGTGTGTGTGTGTGTGTGTGCGCGTGCGTGCATGTTTTCCCTTTTGCTTCAGTCTTTGCAAAACGCATGTCTCAACTAATCCTGATTTTGTTGATTTGTGTCTCATTTTTCTCATATTTTTGCTTCTCTCTCATAAAATTTTGATTTTCTGGTAAATCACTAAGGATTGTTGTTTAGAAAATGCATGTTTATGCAAAATCTGCTACTGTATTAAGTTTGTAAGTGAATTAGAGTACTATTAAAAAATTGTACTTGAGTTTGTCGCCTCATTTTTCTTGGCTAGGTCCAGAATTGTTAGGCAAAGATGTTGAGAGGCATGCAGAGATCCCCACAGCACGCACATGCCTCTTGTGATAAAAAATGTGTTTTCTATTGTGGGCAGTGTCTATTACCACTCCCCACAGTTTTATCTGGCTTTCTGTTGCAATTAAAAAAAAAATAAAATATTTACCTGCAAAGGGGAAAGTATCCCAGACGTTCCACATCTCTACAATTCCCAAAAGTCTCCAGTGAAATGGCTGCTTGACTACAGATTTTCAGGAAAGCACCATGATTAGTTGGTAATGGCAAGCTATCACATATGCTTAGACTGTAATATGTGACTATAACATAGAGACTGCTAACTCAGCATTGTGACTGGTTGTTAAGGGGACACAGACTACATAGTAATAGGACATGGATTGGCTACCCATATCCTATTACTACAATCAGGAAAAAAATTTACAGTCCACTGCACACATTTACAGATGCATAGATTTCACAGAGTGTACAACGCAGAAAGTTCTTGTAACCTAACCTCGTAGAGCATCTCCGGCCTCCTGGAAGGAAAACAGTTCAGGACAGGCATGAACTTATAGGCATCCATCTAATCATCATTAGCCTTAAAGCAAGTGAAGGTATCACTCTATTTTTTATGTAACACATTCCAGAGATGGGGAACCACTGTCCCTCCAGCATATTGCATTTGTTTATTGATGGAGATTTGAGTCTTTAGTTTGAGTGTTTGTTAAACCATTTGCTTTGTACACGACATCAAAGACGGTTGAGTCAAGAATAACACAGAATGCTAGACTTTTTTTTTCCTTTAACTTGAGCCTTTTTCCAAAATACATTTCAACTTTTCAGGCATTACAGGAAAAGGACAAAATACCAAATAAAACATGACAAACAAGCCTGTTATAATATCCTCCAAAATAAATATCAAACCAACCCAAAACTCTTATGGACATCCATAAACAAACTTTTACAAACAGGTGTAACTACCATCCCCACGCCTACATCCAACAATACTTCTGATTCAGTTCTCACAGTTTAACAACCATTTTATGTCGACTATAATATCCTTACAGGCATTAATATCTCTACTGCCCTCTCAGTACCTGCACTCTCTGCATAATACCCTCAGCTATTTGACTTCAGCCCAGTACCAAACACCACCATTAAAAAAACTCCTTCATAAGCTAAAATCAACTACCTTAGCTGCTGGCCATCTCCCCTCAGGCTACTTAAAATGGTTGGAAATGCAATTCTTTTTATTCTCTATACTGATAGATAGATCTATAGCATAAAAATATGTTCCTTCTATGTGGGAAAAATCCTTTTATTCTAACTTTACACAAGGGAGGCACATATGCAGAGTTTAATAACTTCAGACCTATTGCAATCCTCTTCGTGCTATCAAAAATGCAAGAAAACTATATCCATTCTCAGCTTCTACATCACTTAACTTCAAATCTTCTTAGTGAAAAGCAACATGGTTTCAGTCCCCAGCACAACACAACCACTGCCCTCCTTCTCTTCACAAACACTATAAACCACCATAGAAACAATGGTAACCTAGTGTCACCCGTGTTTCTAGACTAAACCCAGAGCTTTTGGCACTGCAGCACACCCACATTTAATAAGTGAACTCTCCCTTCGTTATCCATCTGGAAGGCAAGAAGCAGTCAAATTACAACAGGATCTCTCATCCTTCTCTCTCCCAGTTATCATAAGTGCTCTGTACCAGGAATCCCTCTCTTCAACATTTTTATAAACAAGATTTACATTGCCATAGACCAGTACACTAAGCAGATGACTTAATATATACAGCCACCAAGAAATCACTCAAAATGCTCGCTCTTCAATTAAAAACTGGCTGAAAAATTCAAACCCACTCCTCAATCCCAGTAAAACAAACTTGATGCTCTTCACCCCAAAACATTATCTCAATCAAATACAAACAATCTTTATCGGTTACATCTACAAATACTAAAACTGAGGTAGTACAGCGTACTGAATTACTAGGCAACGCAACTGCTATAAATGTACTACTTCGAAGAATAATCCCCGAGAGTCAGACCTTCCAGGTTCAGATAATTTTTTCATTCATCCATCTAAAACTCAGGCTTTCATCACCAGAATGGGTGTGACCATGTACCCCTTCCTTTCTCTGCTCTCCAACATCTATCATCTGCTCCTGGGAATATTCTGGATATTCTATAGAAGTATCCTGAACCTGAATGCTTTGGTACATTTTATGAACAGTAAGAAATATGAAACTCTAATGTCTGGAAATATTCACCGATTATAATCTCAGTGATTTACCAGAAACTCCAAACTTTTATGAAGGACAGAAACAAAAATATGAGGCAAAATCAGGAAAGGTTGAGAGGCATGGGTGCTTGAGCCACTAACAGAATTCAAGGTGATTGGGTTATTGTCAGTGTGTGGAGGTATAAAGCCATCAAAGCTGACCTGAATGTTTGGTTGCCAAGTTCCTTCTGGGTGTATGAGATAAAACTGGTGGGGATAAAGCCACAGTATTTTTATACATAATGTATGTGTGTGTGTGTATATATGTATGTAAGTATGGAAAGTTCAAAGTCTTAGCACGATGCACTACATTTCATGACAATGAACTGTTGACTTAATTTTTCTGCAAAAATCCTAGAAATTCCCATTATAAATGATGGAATTCTGGCCAACTGCTTCTGTTCTCTGAGTTCATAGTCTCCTCTGGGACCTTTCCAATCTAAACTTCCTGCTCTATACACACAATACAGTCATCACTAGGGCAGCATCTTTCTCACTTGCATTAAACAATACACTACAGAAGGACTTTGAAACTTACAGAATCAGTTACAAGCTAATAAACCATCCTTTAATACAAATAAATCTACAGTTATGTTTTCTGAAACTAAGAAGAGACAAATGCAGGTGAGCCCAGTAAATATAAGCCACCCACAAGGACAGCCCTCTCCCAGTCATCACCAATGAAAATGCATAGGGATAACTCTAGACTAAAAGCTAGCATTCATTCCTCGCATTGAGGGACAGTCACAAAAACTACTTAAGCAACTCAATGTAGCTTACAAAAGTTTATGCCACCTAACAAAATATGCCAGATACAAAATAGCTACTAATGTACTACTTCCCGGTTTAGAATATTTTCTTCTTATCATTGCCTTATACTCGTAAGCATGGGCATCCTACAAAAAAACACAATAAATAAAATCTTAAACACATCCATCTTAGCCCACACAATGAATATTATTATCTAACAACTAAAACACTCTAACTGGCTTTTAGTACAGGCAAGAGTTTCCTTCATTCTTAACATTCTCACATTTAAACTAATGACTGACAACTATTGCAATCTGTCACTAAAATATATGTCAGTTTCAAATACCTCATACTTCTTCAGGACCTCTGATGACAGCCTCCTGCCTAGACCTCCTCACACAGTGGCTATAATCAGACAAGCCCATTGCTAAACCAACTCCTGCTGCCATCTCTGTAGTGTAAAGTAATGAGACCCTAACTGAGACCCAGCTGACATGAGTTCAACTAGCAAGTTCAGCACTTGAGGATCCAACTGGTGGGATATGAAATGCATCAGTATTTTACAGGCTTACCTATTATTTCCAAGGGGAGAGAAAGAGCCATAACCAGTGATAATAGCTCTGATGATGATACTGCATAAAAATCTTACGCCTACAAATAGTACAGATGTGCACTCACACACATTTTTGGCCACAGCAACCTTATGTCACTACTCATCTGGCACTCGGCACTGGGGTAGTGAAATGGATAGAGGATATAAATACAAAATCCCTACGGATGGTTAGAGCAAATAAATACAAAATCCCTATGGGTGGGTAGAGCATATAAATACAAAATCCCTATGGATGGTTAGAGCAAATAAATACAAAATCCCTATGGATGGTTAGAGCAAATAAATACAAAACCCCTATGGATGGGTAGAGCATATAAATACAAAATCCCTATGGGTGGTTAGAGCAAATAAATACAAAATCCCTATGGGTGGGTAGAGCATATACGTTTATAGGTTCATAGGTAGGTACTAGGCTATTGGCCCTAGGGCCTACATAAGCCTAGCCAAAAAGGTACCCTGGCTTTTGCCATCCAAGAAAATTATTTTCCTGTGCCACTGTCGAGCAGAGTCACAGAAGTGATCCCCGGGGTGAATTTCCTATTTCCCATCCAATTATCAAGATTTTTCTTGAAGAGTGCTAATGAGGATCTTTGTTTGATATAGTAAACTAAATTATATAAGAGAGCAAATAAATACAAAATCCCTAGGGATGGTTACAGCAAATAAATACAAAATCCCTATGGCCATGAATAAGATGCTTCACTGTCCCCTCCCAGGCACCAGGAGGGTTTTGGATTTGGTCTGGTGGGGTCAGGTGTGACTACTGGTGCAGAGATCAAGAACAGGCACCAGAATCGGCCAATGATTTGCTCCAGATAGGAAAAAACTCCTGCAATCTTGAACATGGTGTTACTAAAACTTAGATGTGCTTCTATCCTCGAAAACAAGCATTTAGGAAATTACATAAAAACATCAAAGACAGCCTGCAATGCACAGCAGTCAGAGAGGAGCTCTGCTCCTACTTAGACAAATGAACAGACTCAGCAGTTCCAGCCACAGCAACGTAGAATGGGAAATGCAAAAACAATCCACCCTGCTGGTCCGCCAACATGAATAAAAATTTCAACAAGCAAATCCAAAAGTCCTGATAACATGAATGGTATAAAAATACTACCAGAGAACTGCAAAATAGTATTAGGGGTAGTAAAGCAATCCGTGAATTTAGGCTTGCTTCTGAAGTGAGGATAACTACTAGTCCTTCTTTATGTATGCAAGGAAATTAAGGAAAAATACTCAACAATGTTCAGAAGGTATAATAAATGGGACTGCCTCCTCCAGCCCAATAGACAGGCCAGTATAGTAACAAACAATGTTAGTGCAGAGTTCACCCAAAAACATCTCCAAGAATCCCTTACAGATCCTATTATCACCAAGGAACATGCTCTGAAGTTGCTATGAAAGGCCACAAATACTTCCTTATAAGACCTTACCACATATATGGATGATTAATAAACAATGCAAACATGGCCTCATTGAGCCTCTTCTAAAGCTGTTTAACCTAGGTTTAGCCACAGGATTTATTATCAGATTATACAAGAACACATTGGTAATGTCCCTCCACAAAGGTGGCCCTAACACAGATCCTGGTAATTCTAGACCTATCAGCATTATGAGTCTGATCTGCAAAGCTATGGAATATACCATAACTGATCTTTCCACTTATGGTATCAAAAATTTCATAAGGCTTGACATACAACACTTTGACCTCAGCAAAGGGCGATCCTGCTCATTATATTTAGTTAACTTCTTCAAGACTGTCACTTGAGCAGTTGACAGTGGTTATGATATTCACACAGTATCTTCAGCTAGCCAAAGTGGTTGACATAGGTAAGTTACATGGTTTAAATATAGATCTTCCCATGGAAAAAAAGATGGATTGTAAACTGACCAAAAGATAGAACCCACATAGTTCATGTGGCAGGTCTGTTTCCTAAAAGTATGAAGGCAACCAGCAGTGCCTCCCAGGGCTCTGCACTAGGACGACTCCTTTTTCAGTAGTTTCATCTCCAATTTCCAAAATGAAAACTGTGATATTGTTTAACTAAGCTTCCAGATGACTGCAAACTGGAAGTTAATGTCAAGATCCCTTCAAACACCTGTACCCTTCAGTGGTATACTTTAAATGGGCTCAAATTAAATTTGAAAAAATATAAAATCATTTTGAATGACAAAAAAATAACCTCTACCCTTAACATATAATATGGACAATGCTCCACAGCTAAATGAAAATGCATGCAGGTATCTGGGTAATTTGATTGTCAGTTCCTTCTCCTCCAATCGTGTGGCAGTGGTAGTCAGAATTCCTTCTACTTAGCACAACTAATAGCCAAGGTTATATCATCCTGATCTAAAGGGCTTTTCTCCTTCAGGTAATTGGATATACTCATGTTGCTGCTCTCTCAGCCAAATTTAGTTTGTTCTCTCCTCTCTGCAAACTTTCCTGCACTTGTTTGTTGGGAAACTATAACTGTCTGAGGAAAACTCACCTGTAGATTCATATTTTTTTTAGAACTTTACTCCTTCTAAAGAGCTCTGCTGTAACTGCAGTCTGGAGTAACATATCCCTTGTGCTTCCAAAGCAGGTGTTAGACTAATGTTCCCATTACATAAAATGGTTCCATGGACAGCCTAACAGCCAAGATGTAAGTGATTTCTTACCTTGAGAAAGCTTTACAGAGTGCACATATATGTCATGATAAAGTCACTATTAAGGAGCAGACAGCAAATGCTTTTGTATAGATTATAAAATGTTGTTTGTCCTGAAATTCGGAGCTATGCTGCATAAGTAGATGTGCTTATCCCATGTTCTCCTTATGTAATATTTCTATTTTTACTGTATCTTCCACCTAAAATTCATCAATCTTTTTCGGACACACCATCCCTTCTGTTACCAAAGGAACAGAAATAAAATAAGCTTAACTACTACTCACAAATACTGAGTTTTAGCTCAGTCACACAGGTACATCCCAGCAGGGAACTTGGAGTCTACCACTGAAATGTTGTTTGGGGCTGCTGTATTATTCATAGTGGATTGTTGTTCTATTTGTTATGGTCTGTTGTCTTATCACAGCAGCAAGAGTGCAGAGTCCTACCACAGGGCCCATGTTTACAGTGTTAAACAATATTTATTACATGACTGGTTGGCCTTTTTCTCCTTCAGCTAATTAAGTATACTTTTTCTGTTGTTCTCTCTGGCAAATTTAGTTTGTTCCACTCCTCTCTGCAAACTTCTTGAACTCAATTTGTTTGCTGTGAAACTGTAACTGTCTGAGGAAAACTCGCCTTTAGAGTCATCATGTTTTGCAGTACTTTATTCCTTCTAAACAGCTCTACTGTAACTGCACTCTGGAGTAGCATAGTCCTTGTGCTTCCAAAGCATGTATTAAAACTAATGTTCCTATTACATAAAATTATTCCACAGATAACGCCTCCTCCTGCTGGTGTTAGAGCTGTTTCCACTACACTCCTTTCCCACACCAGATTCCCCAGCTACTACTCATAGCCTTACATTTATAGGACTTCCCTCTCCACCCAGAACTCCACCCACTTTCCACCAGTTTTAAAGGCATACACATAAATATACACATACCCTAGGCACAAGAATACACGCACGCGCACACACACACACACACACGCACACATGGGCACACGCACACACGTGCACACATGCGCGTGCGCACACACACACACACACACACACACACACACACACACACACACACACACACACACACACACTTCCCAAAACCATCAGTCTGCATTTAAGAACTTTAACTTTCTTTCCTCTCTTATATTTACTAACGGACCTCAGTAATCACAGCTGTGTGCAGTTGATGATATAAGTTATCTACTCCTTCTTCTTCTTCTTTCAGCTTTTCCCAGTTAGAGGTCGCCACAGCGGATCACCTGTCTATTCCTACACCCCCTATATTCCTACCCCCAGTGTTCTAGCTCCTCTTTCTCTGACATACCTCTCTACAAAACTACATAACATGCTTCTCTTAAATATTACTGCATCCTGACTCTTGTTTTATCACTTTACAACTTACCATACATCACCCAATCTGGCACACATTTCTCCCACTATGTGCTCCACCTCCATTCAAAATCACCCACTTCACCACTAATCACTTCCAGTATATACAAAGACTCATCCAATCTTTACTTCAAATTCACTTTTGACACTATCTCCCACTCTCTACTGCTTACTAAACTCTCTAATCTTGGCCTATCTCTCCCAACCCTACAATAGTTTACTAACTATCTCAGCAATAGGCAGCAATCTACTATAAGGCAGCATTCTTCTTCCCCTTTCATCAATACAAATACAGGTGTTCCCCAAGGTTCAATTTCTGAGTCCCCTCCTTTTCAGTAAATTTGTCAATAACTTTCAATACACCCTTACCCACAGTACTGTCATCTAATATACAGATGAATCGACTATCGTCTGCTCTTCTAAAGCTGCGACTGTATTACAGCATCTTACCTAAGGAGCATTTACCTCCACTGAATCCTGGATGTCTGAGAACCATCTTGCCCTTAACCCCAATAAAACAAAACTGATAATATTTACCCCCACAAAATCTAGCCCTGTTGACAAGTCACTATGTACTGTTGGTTGCCATAACAACACTACAATTGAAGTTGTCCCTAGTATCAAATTGCTAGGTGTCATCATTGATGACAAATTAACATTTGACCTTCACATCTACAACAACATCAAAAAAAACATCAAAAGCTAGGTGCCCTCTATAGGCACAACTATTTCCTTAGCCTCTCTGCTAAAAAGTCCCTGGCCTCATCTGGCCTGCTTCCAACTCTTCTATATGGTGCTCCCATCCTCACCAATCTGCAATCCTCCTTAAAAACGAAACTAGACTCTTGCTACAACAAAGTCCGTAAATTTGTTATAAATGCAAAATTTTCTGCCCACCACTACTTCTCTTTCCATCAGCTAAATTGGCTAGAATCCCCTCATCATCTTACTTATCTACAATTAACTACAGCCCACAAGCTCATCTACCACCCAGAAACCTGCCCTTCCCTCGCCTCCATACTGACCATGTACCATCCTAATCGCCACCTCAGGTCTGAAAACAAAATGCTTCTGTCTGTCGAGAAACCCAAGCTCTCAGCCGACCAAATGTTGTATTCCTATGCTGTCTCCAAGCTATAGAATAATCTCCCTTCCTCACTCAAGACTATCGGCAATACTGCCTCCTTTAAAAAAATCACCCAAATTACATCTCTTCTCTCAATGGCTATCCTCCTGCACCCAACACCTGACTTCTCTCTCTGAAGCCTCAACCTTAACCATTCAACTACGAATATCTCCTCTCCTTCTCTCTACCATACTGACTCTTTTCTGTCACCTTAACTTGCCTCTTCCTCCTTTAGCCCTTCTGTTACCTCCTTTCGACCCTGAAGTCAACTCTCCTCTGCTAAGAACTCTGCAAATATATTTAAACTCATGTGTTATTTTGAATGCATGCCATCTTTACTTCCATATTTATACCTGATTGTAAACATTATCACTGTTGGTGCTATTAATTTCTTTAAATATGAAAGTATCGCTCAAAATACTTTGTTCTATGTATTAACATTTTTACTTTTGTATGTAATTAAGGATCATTTGCATGTAATTAATGAAAGTGTAAGTACTGCTTAAAATACTTTGTTCTATGTATCACCATCTTTACTTTTGTATGTAATTAATGTGGAGCTTTTCTCCCTTGGCCTCCACTGAAAATGGGCTCTTTCTAGGCCCAGGGGACTTTTCTGGTTAACAAATGCAATAAATAAATAAATACAACTAGCTGCTACAGTTAAACTAAAACAAGCTTATCAAATATATCCATTTTTCTCACTCTTGCCACACCATGGGGATATCCAGCCCAGCCTGAGACCCTCCTCCCAGCCTGACTCCTAAGCAGCCTCCAAAACTCATCCCAGGACACAAACCCCCACTCAGCCCACCCATCTCCTTTCAAAACAGGGACCACACCATCAGCACCAAAACCTTCAAAACCCAACCCAGCTATCTCAAACTCACCCAAGCAGCTTAAATTCATTTCCTTAAACACTCATATTATCTATAATAACATTTCAGAACTCCGTGCTTGGATCTCCCACAGTACACCAGATATTCTTGCCATAACTGAAACATGGCTAAAACACCATATACTTGACACTGAAATATCACTCCCTGGTTATAGTATTATCAAGGCTGAAAGAACTCAGAAAAAAGGTGGTGGTGTAGCTTTATTGTACCCTGACTATCTTGAAATCCTACCCTACTATAAAACTATTCTCAAATTTCAAACACTGAACTCCTCATCTCTCATCTTTAATAGATAGCTGCTTATGGTTATTTAGTTTTAGTAATCTATATTCCCCAAGGCAATAATGCTACAACCCTAGAAAACATCCTAAACTGGATCTCACATACAATTTCTAATGAAAAAATAATCATAGCTGACATTAGTTGCAGTTGGCCGATTATCTCCACAAACTATCCATCAACTAGCCTAAATCTATTTGGATTGACTCACATCATTTCCTCTCCCACACGCTACAACTAACCCAAAAACAGTGGTTCAGTTCTCAACTGGATATTGGTGTCTGATTCCACTATGTCTCCAGTGGCACCCTCTCTGATTCCCTCAGTGATCACCATCTTGTATATGCATACAGACCCATTACACATCATGCTAAACAGCACTTACTTAGAACTTCCCGTAACCTCACTAAATTCAATTCTGATGCATTTAACAGAATTCTAAGCTCGTTTTACTACTCTATCCTGAAAAATATTCCACTCGATAAAGCTGTACACAAATTTAACTCACTTTTCCTGAAAACCCTCACCCCAACCCTGGCTCCAACTAGAACAAAATGACTAAAGAATAACCATACTCCTTGGTTATCCACTCATAGCAGGCACCTAATACATGAAAGAGATAGGGCTTGGAAAGAATGGTTAAAATACAGATCTGTCCAAAACCTACAACACTTTAAAGAATTATATAACTGTACTAAAAGACAGATGATCACAGCCAGGAAAATATACTTCAGTAACCCCTTACTAAATCAGTCTTCCAACCATAAAAACTTCTGGTCTCCTGTTAATATTATACTCCACCCTGGAATATCCACCACTCCTAATCCTGCCCCAAATAACACTCCAACCAAAATTGCTGCTCAGTTTAAGACAAATTTTATAGAAAGAATTAAAGCCCTTACTAAAGACTTTCCACCCAACAATCCTGACATGCCTTCTCCTCAGACAGCAAATATCCCCCTATTTCACACTAAAGTCCATTCCTACCCACTACATCAAATCGCTACTTCTTAAACTGAAACCCGTACTCCTTCAGTAAATAATCTCCGAGTAGAATAGCTCAAGCTGGCTGACAGTTCCATAGAGTCTCCTGTGACTCTTCTAATTAACAGCTCTATCAAGAAATCCCATGTTCCTTTTCTGTGGAAAAAAAATTCTTCATCATCACCTTTCATAAAGGGGGAATCTCATCTGATATAACCAATTTCAGACCTATCACCACATTATCCCCTTTGTCAAAAATTCTGGAGAAGTGCATTCACAAGCAACTTCTTCAAAATATTCTTCAGAAAAAGCTCCTGACCCCCATACTGCATGGTTTTAGACCCACCCATAGTACTACCATGGCCTTATTAACTTTCACAGGTAGTATTAACAAAGCCGGAGACAAAGGCAAACTAGTTTTCTCTTTATTCCTCGATTTCTGTAAAGCTGTTGATCTAGTCTCTCACCAAAAATGCCTCTATTATCTGTCTTCCCTCATGCTATCACAATCCACACTACTATTGTTTAACAACTGCTTAACCAGTAATACCAGTCTGTTAAATGGCTCTCTACTTTTTCACCATTCCTTCCTGTCATTACGGCTGTGCCACAGGGCTCGATTCTTGGCCCTCTCCTCTTTAATGTGTTCATAACAATTTACATAAACCTATCTGCAACTTTCTCTCATACAATAAGCTGATGATTCTACACTAATATGCATTTCCAGCAACTTACTTCATCTTCAGAGAATTAATCAAGAAGCCTTCAATTCTTTGAACGTTGGCTACAGGATAATCACCTGATTCTTAAGCCACAAAAATAAATTACTCCTCTTTTTTTTCTAAATTCCCAATTCCATGAAAAAAGAAACAACTTTAAAATGTCTTCCTTAAATAATACCATGACTGAACTTAGCCCTCATACCAAACTACTTAACATGACAATTGATGACGATCTTAAACTCAATGTACATATCCACAACAGTATCAAGAAAACCCAGCAAAAACTAGGCAGCCTATCCAGAGTAAAGAAATGCCTTACAGACTCTGCCAAGGTAACTCTAACTACCACTTACCTCTTACCCTCTACCCTATATTGTGCTACTGTCATGGCCAACCTATAAGCCTCACTTAGTTCTAAACTTGCTATAACAAAGTTGCCAGATTCGCTTGCAACAAACCTTACTGGACTCACCACTGTTTAGCACTAAAACACTTAACTGGCTCCAGCTTCCTCACTACCTATCTTTAAACTCAGCTCACGTTAATCCATAAAAATCATCCATACCCCATCCACCTGCCCAGCAATTAGATGTCTACTTCAATGCTATCTTTCAAATTCAAATCATCACCTTTGGTCAAACAATAAGCAACTGCTTATCATCTACAAACCATAAAAGGCTAATGGGGGTTAGTCTCTATTCCTATAGTATAGCTAGAACATGAGATAAAATTCCTATATCAATTAGGTCTATCTCACATCTACATCTTTTCAAACCATTACTAAAAGTCTTCTTCTCTGCCTCCTTGCCTTGTCCCTGCTCTTTATCTGGGACATACCTCTCTAACACCCTTCATAATCTTCCTTATACCTCCCTTTAAAGCACTAAATCATTTAACCTGCTTAAACCCTTCTAATACCTCACTTCATTGTACTTCTGAAACTACTATACCTACGTCTAATCATCACAACCAAATTACTATTCCATCACTACTTCTCTGCTAACACTCAGACTTACTTATCTTCTCTAATACCTCACTATATTGTATTTCTTAAATTACTCCTACCTATCTTATACACCACTCTTCTGCCTGTAAAGTCTCAGCTCAAGGCTTGCAAATTTGAAGCTTGTGAATAACAATACAAATTTCATTGTACTCACTATCATGCTATGTATTCACTAAAACTGCATTATGCAATTTGTTATTGTAAATATTAATTGCATTAAATATGATATCTTGGAGCTTTTCTCGCTGAGCCTTTGCTGAAAAAGGACTTTCCTGGTAAACAGATGTCAACAAATAAAGATGTTATTGTCTTATATACAGCACTGATTGGACTAACTACAGTGTCCATTGCCCCATTCAGGATATTCCTCATTCAACATATCCAACAATTAGAGAAGAACTACAGACTACTGAGATGATTTCATGCTTAAAGACTCTGAGCTACCTAGAGAGGTTAAAAGCTCAGCCCTTTACTCAGTCTCTTACAGACTCATGAGGAGTGATTTGTGCCTCACCTACAATGCCATTAGAGACCTGTTATCTTTGATAAACAATATCTCTGTATGTCTAATAGTTTAGCAAACACCAGGAACAGGGACTAAATCTTCACTAGCAGATCAGCAGAATGCAGTAGAGGGATAGATTCATTACACAATGCCTCTACCCTTCTCTGGAATAAGCTGCCCTTGCAGGTTAAGAAATGTGATACATAATAATTCTTCAAACAGAACCTGGATGGCTGGGTGGGCACCATCAAATTTACCCTGGGAATAATTAACCTAGCCCTTCTTGAGAAGGGGGGTAGAGCCTGAGAGTGAGTCTTGGCAAGGCATTAATGGTTGAAAGACTAAATTGCCATGAAAATCATATGAATCCAATGAATGAAAACTGCTATGACAAAACTAGTTAAACCCTAACACCTGTCATGTGTTATGCATTCTGGCCATTCACTGTTTCCAGTCGAACATTGTAGGTTGAGCTATAGCCATAAGGATAAATTGTAAATATGTGAATATATATTACCCATCAGTGCAGCACTCAGACATGTATATTTAATATACTAAAACCTGTTTAACCTTAGGGCTAAATGCAGCAAGGCTAACTTGTACATATTTAACATAAATACATCTTGCCGCTTTAATATCACAGCCTTTTTCCTGTACAATCAGTGCACTTCCCCTAAACTTTACTAATATAAGAGTAGTAATGTGAATAAACAGAGAAGCTGTAAAATATTTATGCACTTTCAACCTTGCTAGTATATTGTTTCTTTTATACAGGACAAAAAATTTCCAACACCAAATGCAGATTCACACAAGTTAAATCCCCATTTATCATAATACTTTCATCTTAGTTTTACTTAGCACAGTATGTTTTGATGTACCATTCAACAGTCTAGGAAGTAGTCTCAAAATTAAACTATACAACATGACAGAACCACATGAAAGATAATTCTCCAAGGTTAAGCCACAAAGGTTTCACTCCAGATAGATTTTTATATCTCTACCATGCTCAGAAAAAAATATTTTTTTGTACAAAGAAATTCTAGACTTTTGTTTCAATAGCACTGTAATAATTATGTGAAATACAAGAACAGAAGTGATATTTTTAGCTTGTTGGTCATTTATTTAAGTGCTACCTTCTAAAACTTTAAGTATGTAACATTAGCATGGGAAAATCAGACAAAAGTCAGAACACTGTCACAAAGCATTTTTACAAATTTTGATAATATCTTGTTTAAATTATTTGGATATAGTTTTATTGAAACAAAGCAGTCATGTTAATAGCATTGGATTCATAGGATTTTCAAGGCAATTTAGTCTCTCAAACGTTAATGCTTTGCCAATACCCACTCTCACATATGAAAGAAAGTGCATGTTACATAGGGATAAGCATATGGATAAAGTATTTGGATATAGATTTACTGATACAAACAGTTATGTTAATATCATCTTACTAACATCTGAAAGAAAGTATATGCTACACAACACTTGCATTTCAAATAAAGCATATAAACAATTCACATTTCATGGTGTCCCATGCTTTGCTGTCAGACTTCTTTTCCTATATACTAGCTTCTGATATGTGAGAGAACTGTACTTTCATGCTCTTGTAGGTTGTCCAAAGGATATCAGCCACACAGCTGCAACCCTAAAACAGAAATGTGTGTGACCCTTTGGCAAGGTTACAAACCCTACTCAACAGGTCGACTACTTACTTCCTTTTAAAAAGACTTGATAATTTTCACCAGACCATTTGCTGGTTACATGAATCTGATCTTCTCTGAGAATTTGGCACCAAAACTCCAACTTATCTGCTTATAATACAATATGTCTAGACAGAAGGAAATGTAATGGCCTTCCACATTTAACCCTTTTTTACTATTATTCAGATCACAAAACTAAATCAAACAAATGAAACATGATATGTAACCAGCCACCGCCCAAAGTCATGCATAAAGGCATATTTTGTAGGAAGTTCTTATTGTACGTAAATGCATGTTACTCAGAAAGGGAATATTGCTTTTTTTGCAGTGATCAAAGCTTACAATTAATAGGTTATTATCAGGAACAGAATAATTCACATCTCTCCTGAGATAAAATCATTGAATGCTCACCCCACTATGAAGAAAAGGTAGTGCTGTTTGCTGTATGATTTCATGTACAATATATACATATATTGTCTAGACTAGCAAAAATAAATTGCAAGTAATATATACATATATTTTTCAGACTAGCAAAAAGAAATTGCAAGTAACATATACATATATTGTTTAGAGTAGCAAAAAGAAATTGCAAGTAAGACAATGATAAACATTACATACATTTTACTTCACCAGCAAAAACTCCTTAAGGCAGAGTAAATGATTTTGCTCATATCTTCTTCGTCATATGTGCACAAAATAGTCCTTTACAACATGAATCACCAAATGTTTATGCATGAATCAGAACATAAAATGTGGTAAACTTCAAAGAAATATTTACATTTAACAAATGTCATGGTTTCAACATCATGACTGCCATGAGACACTTAAAATTTTAACTGATAATCCAAGGTATGCAGCATTTGCTTAATTATAAAGGATTTTTTTCGACTGAATACTGTAACAAAATCATTTGTTACTTGCAAGTAACAGTCAAAAGTGACAATTCAGTAAAACTACATAAAGTAAGTGGATGGATTTATGAGTATCTGGCTGATCTACACCATTTGAGCTAACAAATGCATACAGTAGAGCCCTGGTGACAGAACAGCTGATGGTTCACAAGTGTTTTAACTTGCAATTAGTCACAATAATTAGGGGTTGCATTGGACACAGCTTCCTGCATGGTGGGATGTTGGTGACTTTGTTCCCCTACATATTACAATGATTGATGGCATGTCCATTTGGTCATTCTGGCTTCACATGAATAGGTTTAGACCAATGTAGTGCAGATGAAGTTGAAATTATTTGCTTTCTGGCATTTATGTTACATGGAACAAATTAATGTCAAACCCTCTGGACAGTCAAAAAATACTCCATTCTATGTTAATCAATTGGCTCAATCATCAAAAAAAGCAACCACTGACCAGTAATGCACTATCAGCATTCATTTCCTGATTGGCAAACTCCCAATTGTGCCTCTTGAACCAATGGCAGCTGTCTTCTTCACCCAACCTTAGCTATGCTTCTGATAGCATTAGGTTTTGTAGGTAAATTCTGCTGATTTCCACATGGCAGGATTCCTCTTTCAAGTCCAAATATCTCAAAAGCTCTTGAGATACAGCTCTGAAACTTTACAAAGCTGACCAGCTTTCCTTGGCAAATATCACAAGATCGTCAAAATGAGTTATTTTTCAGTTTGCTTTAATGAAATAAAACCACTCCCATAATTCTTAACATTTTCTGTAAAACTGTTATATCATCACATAATTTCAACATATCTCTACTGAAAAATAACACAGAATCCAGTATCAATATACTGGATCTTTTGCTCAGATTAACACCAGGAAAATGTACTTATGGGATAGATGTAATTTATGCGGGTGTTAACAAGTTGAGATATACTTCTATTATTTATATGAAGAACACTATCTTGGATTTAACTGAGTATTTAAAACGTCAAAAAATTTAGTATGTTCTTAGAGAAATCATTTCACCAAACTCAGGGGCAAATTATATGCTTTAAAACTGGCCAAGACAGTTAACCCTGGTATGTAATATTAAACTTGTTAATACAGGGAAGAATGTATTTGTGACTGCAGGGTGCTTGCTAATGATGGTTTACATCTTAATTCAACAGTACTATGCGGCTCAGTAAACCTGGAAAATGCCAACTCACTCCTGCCACCACAAGTGGAATCTCATGGAAAAACTTGAGAAAAACTGAAACTACTTTAATGCATGAACTACTGTTAAATGCTTTGGTCCAATTCACCATTCAAACAAAATTCATCAATGGTGAATCAGACAAAACCGCTTAACAATAGTGTTTTTTTTTAAGTTTTCTTTTGTTCATGTATTAAAATTGTTTCAATTTTTCTCAAGAAGTTTTCATGGGATTCCACTTTTGTTGGCAGGAGTGAGTTGGTATTTGCCTGGTTTACTGAGCCGCACAGTGCTGTTGGTTTATTGTTTGTGTTTATGTGCATGTTCGCCTCTGGTTGTAGTTCTGACATCTTAATTTGTATGGTGCTTCTTATATGGCTAGTAAAATTATGGAAAACATCAGCTGTTTTTCATACATCAAAGCAGCAAATCTGATAAAGATTGCAGAATACCTGATAAAACTATAAAATGTCTCCATTACAATGCCTGGATTCTGAGCAATAACTATGAAGAACACGCTGGTATAATAGCTAATTATAATTTACAGCTTGTTGCTGTTACAGAATCATGAAATTCTACAAACTATAATTTACAAGATTTCTCTAAGTAGAAATGGCAGAGGAGTTACATTACAGATTCAAAACAGTACATCATGCTGTATTGCAAAAGTTGTAATAGATTGAAACTATTGTCATTAAAATGTTTGATTCTACTAATACTAGTATTTTTATAGTTCTATTCATGGTTGGAGTGCCTTCTGTGTGGAGTCTGCATGTCCTCCCCGTGGTCGAGTAGCCTCCGAAAGACATGCGTGAACAGGCATGCCTTCGCTGAAGGTTGGGCGTCGGGCTGGCAACTCGGCACCATAAAAAAATCTACTGCCAATCATTAGCGGACCGGAGTTCTGCTGTGGCGAACCCTAACCGGAAAAGCCAAAAAGACCAACAACAACACTATTGTGCCCCAAGAATGACTAGCAAGGGACATTAAGAATACTGACTAATTTGACAAACTGACTTGAGAACAAGAAACCATTTTACTAATGGGTGACATTAATTACCCTGAAATTATGTGAAACTCTTTGAAAAACTAATACATGTTTTAAGAAAGAACTTATCAACATTGTTTCCTACCATGGACTAGAACAACTGGTTACTGTTAACACATGAGGTAACAATATACTTAATATAATAGCAACTAATATCCCCAAGAAAATATGTTACTTAAGTGTGACTTACAACTTGGGTTCCTCAGAGCAAAACAAAATAGCATTTAACATAGATGTAAATATAAATATGTCCAATTATACCAATATTAACATTAAGTACAATGCAGATCATAGTACATTTGTATCCACATTTCCAATACAAACTAGTCTGATTTATTAAAGTTTAATTAGTTTCACTATGGGAAATCAACAACAGAGAAACTACTAAGTAGTTGTGTCACTCGGTTTACTATAAAACAAAATTGCCCTAAGGTGGAAAAAGTCTATCAATTAATAGGTTATGCATGAAGATAAATGATCTCCTACAAACATTAACAAGAATATTTTTAATTTAACTTGCAAAAAATTAAATTTGGAAATTAAAAAGGATAAGATTAAACAATGACATGAAATTGATTAGCACTTCATCAAATATATAAACTCACTGGATACATGGTCCTCATCCATTGAACTGATTACACTTAATGAAACATTAGAATCTAATGCTTACAGCATTTCTGTTGAGTTTAATAAACATTATTCTGCTTAACGACTTTATAGTGGATCAATTTATTGTTTCAGGTCCTTGCCCCTTTTTCCCGGGCTAAATTATTAGGAATGCAATGTGAAAACTAAAGAAATTCTCAATGGGTCCCAATAAAATTTCTGGTATCTCCCTATCAGTAGCAAAAGGGAAATTAATCCCCATTTTTTGTAACATTTTTAATAAACCGTTAGAAAATAGCACTGTACCTGTTAATTGGAAATGATAGCATATTACTCCAGTATACAAAAAACATAAGAAAGGCATAAGTAACTATACACCTATAAGTTTAACATCTTTGGTTGGCAAGTGTTTTGAAAAAAGTTTATTAGAATTATTACAGCTAAGGATATTGACAAATATGGTTTCAAAAGGCAAAGATCTACGAAATATAATATAATAATATATACAATATAAGTAATTTGATATGCTTCTATGATCAGATAACACTGGCCTTAGACATGGGTCTGTTTACAAGAGTGATTTTTCTGGACATTGCTAAGGCCTTTGACTGTCTTCCCATTTACTCTGTTCAAAAATCCTTAATTGAATCTAACATAAATTGTAATATTGTCATATGGATTATGAACTGGCTACTTGGTAAGTAATAATGTGTCACAATAAATAAAATACACTGAGATTATTTGTCTGTAGTAGCTGGTGTACCTCAAGGACTTATACTGGCTCCAATGTTGTTTAATCAAGATTTCTCTAGTTATCACAAGGAATACAAACATTTGGGTGCACAGGTACACTGACAACTGTAAAATTAGCTTTATATTATAAAATAAATCCGATGCTGAAGATCTTAATGATCACTTATATATGATTAGCAAATGGACCATGAACACGGGACTGAAGTTTAGTCTGGACAAATGTAAAATCTTGTATTTTTCTAACAAAATTCAGAGATCTCTCATCTATTTGACAGGTTTACCACTTGTAGAAGCTAAGGACTATAAAGATCTAGGTATTACCATGATATCTGACTTATTTTTTAATCACCATGTCAAGATTATCAGTATCAAAGCCATAACTTATATGGGTTACTTACTAAGAAAACTTGCTACATGAGATAAAATGTCTTGTTGCTTCCGTTTCCCAGTGGTTCAAACAGTATATCAAAATTACAAACAACTGAGTGATAAAACACATTACTTTGGAAAATTGCAAGTGATGTAATAACAGTGTGTAAACTGTTGTTTTTTTTATTTTATAATGAATATTATGTAGCTTACATCAATATGAAGACATTATTTTTTCTCCTTTATCTATGTTTTGTGTTTTTATTAATTTACTTTGGCTAAGTAAGCTTCTCTGTCTGCTTGCATTATCACTACACGTTACTTTCAGTGGATGGGTCTTCTTCCAGAAGGCTTTTAAGACATCTTGTCACACTGTGGCTGAACTGATAGCTGTTTCATTAGTGTGATCTGTACAATAATGCCTGATATGTCACCTATATGAAATCTGAACAAAATTATGTTAAAGGCAAAGATATCCACAAATCCATTATAAGATATATGATGGCACGTGACATGGTAGTGGAGATACAAAAGGCCTAAGGATTATATCACAATGAACACCAGAGGGAAATTCCAGAAATAGGATATGCAATAGCATGTCGTCATGAAACTTTCCATCCACTACCATCCACCCTAACTATAAGTTCTCTGAAAATGTCAGGAAAATATATCACATGGTTTGTACACCGAAAAGTTGGGAATTTCAGTTTTTGCTGTAAAACTATTATTCATTCAGTTTGTGTATATTGCCTAAACAGATTTAATAATGGAGTGCCTCACTGTAAGACTGACAGAGGAGGGGACAGAAGATATCACTGAGTAGCAATCATTTTAATGGAGGGGAGGTTAGATGTGGGACAGTATTATGTGGGTGGTATGTAGTGTTAAGTTAGGTTTGCACCATCTGTTGTATGTACACATATGTATTAGCAACTGCATGCATAACTTTATTAAGAAAAAAAGCTGGATTTGTGCCATTTCACATAACAAGGGAAAGAAGATGTAGACTCTTCTAGTAGCTCACACTTTGCCTTTTTGTTCCACCACTACTTGTTATTACAACATTTTTATTTATTCATTTATTTTTATTTTACTTTCTGTTCCTCCTTAGCTGCAGTAGCTAATTAGGCTACCACCTCAATCATGTCTGCATTTAAAAGTGGTGGAGATTAGCAGTGTACTTCACTTCACTTCTGAATGCAATTTGTGGGACAGTAAGGTCTCTTACAGCTTTTAAAGCTGCTAGTTGATTTCTGGTGCATTTCCTTGGTGACTGTCACCTGTTTGGCAGTGTAAGGTTTGCTAAGTTTTACAATGGCAGAGAGCAGTGATTATGTTCCAAAATCATCAAAAACATAAGCAGGTTATGTTCTGCTCTACCATGGCACCCAATTATAACAGCTAGGTTTATAATCAACTTTCTGATCATAAACAGTTGATCATATTTTGGGAAAGAGATACCAAGGAATTCACCTTAGTAGTAAACTTGAGAGGTGAGTCTTGGCATTGGTTTCAATAACACATAATAAAAGGTTATGCTAGGTGACCAGATCAAAATGCTTTGTAGCGCATGGAGCTTTAACTGCTCCACAGGTTCATAGGTGATTACTAGGCTAATAACTCTAAGGATGTTTTTAAGCCTAGTCATACTTTTCCAACTGTGTGTGACATGATTTGATACCTCAAGGTAATTTTAAGGAATGGATGTGGCTTGGGCAATGGGTGGACAGGCATTTACAGGCTGCCTCTGTCAATGAGAGGCATAGGTACCAGACAAGGGGTAAGTTTGCAATTCTCCATTCACTAGTACAAATTATGTTTGAATTTGGTTAGGGAAGAACTTTGCATCATATGGATGGGAAGTTTGTTGCAGAAAAAAGGGTAATCTCTGAGACACATAACTGTCCCTCCAACATTCCCTATTTATGTTGCAGATGAGGTTCAAATCCATAGATTAGGTATTTATGATGCTATTTATTTTATGTATGTGCAACTGATCCCTCTGAGTGGGATCAGATGATGCTTTGTAGGCTCAGCATAGATTGCCTCACAGTAGTCTGTAAGAGATTAAGTACAAGGATACAGCTTTGAAGCAGTTCATACAGGACATGCTATTTATATCCTGTATTCTTTTTGTGAGGAACCTCTGTGGACACTCCAGTTGTTACAAATATTTGCTCAGATACTTACAGAAGGGTGTGTTGTACTCAGTGATTGGTCTGATGAGGGCAGAGTACAGAGGAACAATGACATCTTTGAACCTAGATGCTATACCTTTACTTATAAGTTATGCCACATACAAGTAACACATAGCCCTTCAAAACCCACACCATCAACACCCACACATAGCAACACTAAACCCACATATGTGGAGGCCCTTAATATTAACCTGGCCAAGCAACAAGGACCTCCGAAGCTGAAACGCAAACAAACACCAGTCACAACCAAAGTGACACATAGCTCACAACACCAGTGTGCCACCCAACAACAGCCCCTACGGCAAGACAATGTACCCAACACTTTAGTCATAAGTGACTCTATAGTCAGGTACACTGATATCCCACTCACCAGGCTGAACAAGGAGAAAATCAGCTGCCTGTCAGGTGCCAGGATCCGCCACATAATGCATGCACTCAAGTCACTCCACAACAAGTACAAATATGACTGTCATTGTCCATGTTGGAGTGAATAACTTGAGATGTACCTCCCTGGACTACATGAAAAGAGACATGGAAGAGCTCTCGGATCATGTGGCCCAGGCAGGTATGACCCTAGCCCTGAGTAGCATCCTGCCTTCACCCAGAATGATACCACAGTATAAGGACAAAATAATTAACTTCAACAATTGGCTAAGCTTCTGGTGTCATTCAAAGGGGATCCAGTATCTGCCTGTGAAGACATGATCGACAAACCACGATGCTTTGCCAGAGATGGTCTGCACCTGTCACCCCTGGGATTCAGGTTACTGTCTAAAACTCTTGCCACCCCTATAGTGCCTTTTTTAGGCAAGCTTCAAAGGACAAAACCACCGCCGTAACAGATACAAGCATGCAAAATCTGAAGGTAATGCTACTCAATGCTAGAAGTTTAAACCTCAAAATGCACTCTCTCGAGGCACTCCTAAGAATGGAGAACATAGATATCTGTGCAGTAACTGAAACTTGGTTCAAGGCTCCAGATAGCACCCCTGCAATACCAGGCTACAACTCTTACCCCACTTTTCAGCATTCAAACCAAGACTGAAACACTAAAGGTGAAGGAGTGTCCATATTCACCAAGGATATTTACACTTCCAGGTTAGTTGCCCAACACAATGCATCTGAAATTCTCCAGGTGCAACTAACACTAGGTAAGACTGCAATCCAAATTGTAGCTTGCTACAGATCCCCCACCATGCCCCAAGATTCTCACTGCACCTTTCTATACATACTGGAAAATATTAAGATACAACCAAACACCCTAATACTGGGCAATTTCAACTACCCTGCCATTAACTGGGAAAACTATTCGGGTACCAACAACTTTTCCCAACGATTCTTGGAATTCATAAATTCCAGTGCCCTGGATCAACTAATCCATTGTCCCACCAGGGGCTCCAATATCCCAGACCTGGTCATTACCAATATGGGAGATAGATGCTCCACACCAGTGGTCAGCCCGTCATTAGTCAGGTCTGACCATAAGCAAATCACCCTTGACATCCACATCCCACCCCCACCCCCCAGTAAGGAAACCTCCGTAAAAAACTTCTCCAAAGCCAACTTTATGCTACTGAAGTCAAAGTGACAAACTTCAAGACACCCATGCAGACGGGATCTAAAAGTTCGACTGCTGAATTCTACACTAAGGCACTGTATGAGCACATCCACTCCTGCATGAATCGATGAATCGTGCCATCCCAAATAGAACCAAGACACTCTCCTCCAAAAAAAGGAAGTCAATCTGGCGGTCCCCTGCCATAAACAAACTATACAACAGAAGGAAGAAACTGTTGCAGAAAAGAGGAAAATCCCAGATGCAAAAAACTCCCTTACCAGCCTCAGTAAGAAGCTGCGATCCCTCATAAAATCCTCCAAAGCTAGTTATGAAAATAAAATTGCCAAAGATTCCAATGACAACCACATGGCATTCTATAGTTATGCAAGAATCTGAATGGCAATGCTCAGATCTGCTCTGAGCTACAACAGAATGGCATTAAATATACTGATCCCAAGAATACTGCCAATATCCTGGCCAATCGATTTAGTGCCAACTTCACCCCCCCTCTCACCCCCTAAAGGGCCCATGTCAATACCAAAAGATTGCCAAATTCTGGTAATCACAGCCATACAGGTGGAAACCGCATTCTCCAAAGCTAAGAATACAGCATCCATGGGACCAGATGACATCCTGATCTGTGTACTACATGAACTACAAAATGAACTGGCACCTCACCTCAGTGTCATGTTTACTCATAGCCTCACCTCAGGCTTTGTGCCCACTGAGTGGTGCACAGCTACAGGTATCCCACTCCAAAAGAGGGGATTCACCATGGATCATGGGAACTACCGTCCCATCCGTCTGATGAGCCTGATCTGCAAGGGCATGGAATGCATTATCATGGAACTTATAAACAAAGACATTGGCAACCTTCAAACACTGGACCCACGCAGTTTGAGTTTGTGAAGGGCTGATCTTGTCTCCTGAACCTGACTGACTTCTTTGAATCAGTCTCCAGAGCTGTGGACGAGGGTAAGGCAGTCCACACAGCCTATCTGGACCTTGCCAAGGCCTTCAACACCATCCCCCACTCTGGAATCATAGATAAACTTAATAAGCTGGGCATAAATCCCTATGTCACTCGATGGGTTGCCAAATGGCTTACTGACAGAACCCAGACTGTAAAAGTAGCTGACTCCAAATCCAGCTCCAGGCAAGTGAAAACTGAAGTACTTCAGGGTTCAGTCCTTGGACCGCTCTTGTTTGGCATCTGCTTCTCTGAAGTACAGGCCAACACTAAGGACTCTGGCTAACAAAGTTCGCAGATGACTGCAAACTGGGAGCCATTACTGAATCCCCAAATGATGTGGATATTCTACAAAATGCCTTACAGAAACAGATGCTTGGTGCCAGAGCCATGGGCTCAAACTTAATGCCAAGAAATGTATAGTTATCCCTTTTGGGAAAAACCACATACCCATGAATTATCACATAGGTGGCAGTACACTAAACACCGAAAATGTGATGAGAGACTTAGGGACACAGGTGGACAGTGGTCTCACCTTCGATAACCACATCGCCACAACGGTCAGGAAATCCTTCTATGTGGCACACCACATCACTAAGGGCTTTTCATCAAGAAAAAAAGGAGGTCATTGTCCCACTGTACCCATCCCTCATTAAACCCATCATAGAGTACAACACCCCATTTGGTATGTACCTCACAAGACATCTGCAACAGCTGGAAATGCTGCAGAAATACCTCACTAAAAGAATCACAGGCCTAAAGCAGATGCCCTATGCTGACCATCTAAAAAAACTCCAGCTATACTCTGTGGCATATCGTCTACTCAGAGGCGATCTCTACTTAACATACAAGGCCATGTCAAACCCTGAGCTGTTGGACATGCTCCACTTAAAGAATTCACAATCCATCAGAGCCACACATACCAGGAATCTAAACCTTGTCATCACAATGAACAAAACATACTGGAGGGATAGGTTCCTGACCCAGAGACTCCCCATACTCTGGAATAGAATGCCCATACATGTCAAGCAGAGCACCTCCTTGGCCCTCTTCAAAAGGAACCTTGACAATTGGATGGAAGATAGGAAATTCACCCTGGGGATCATGTCAGTTGCCCTGCTAGACAGGGATCCAGGGAAGTAAATATTGTGGGAAGAAATATCCAGGGAATTGTTATGGCTAGGCTTGTATAGACCCTAGGGCCAATAGCCTAGTACCAAACTATGAACCTATGATTTTCTTACCACCATAGACATGTGATAGTTAAAGGCCAGGTTACTGTCTACATGCATTCCTAAATCCATGACCACTGCCTACCAGTGCTACCATGTACTACCAATTACAGCAAAAAACAAAAAGAGAAAGTATAGGAGTCTGAAGCATTTTACTGGCTTTGTAGGTCTGTAAAGCACGTACTGCTGTTGAACAGACAGCAGCATACCTCTCAACTGCTTTCCAAAATAATTCTGAACAAATCCAAAAAAAAAATAAAGGGGAAGGTCAAAGGATCAAAATCAGGTACAGTTTTTAAATATGGTTCTAATTCCATAAAAATAATAGAACAGGTTTTGTATCAATATGCATTTTTTCTGAAAAATAAGCATAAAACTTCAATGTCTGGCATTACTGACTGACTGTAATCATCATTGATTTAACAGAAAATCAAAACTTTTATGGGGGACCAGTCAGACAAAAATATGATTCAAAAACAGGAACATTCTGCAAAATCAGGGACAGTTAAGAGGTATGGACAACAGGCAGAAAGGAAATTATTCTGTGTACAGTTAATAGCTTTAAAAGCTGTTACTTAGTTCTGCCAGATTTTTCTGTCTGTAGGTGATGTTCTAACAGCTTTTAAAAGCTTTTTATGTCAAGCCACTGTTCTTTGCCAGTTGGCACTGTCTGCTGTAGGCCCCTGGTGGGAGATATGATTTTATAAACACTTAGGTGTCCCTAACAAGCTTTTTTTAAGGACCCCCTAAGAGCTGTTAATATCAGGTCTCTTTCCGGGGAAGCCCTTTAACAAGATTTTCTTTTTCCTGTTTTTGGAGTGTAATCACAATACTCCACCCACTACAACTTTTTAGGCACTTTTCAAAGTTGTTGCATTCAGGTCTTGTGCTGCAGCATACATAGCAGCCTCCACAGAATAGTGTCATCAGCAATTCCATTCACTACTTTAAAGTCTGTAATACACTTTCTCTGCAACACAGAAAACCAAAGTAAGGTAGGATAAACAACTTTTAAAGATGTTTTCAGCTCTATATCTAGGATTTTTAGGGCTGTAAGCTAGCTGCCAGAATTTAATCCCCACCACACACTACAGTGTATGTTTCTGGAGAGCATACCCTTTCATTAATGTGAGAAAGAAAAAAGTACTTAAATCTAAATTCATGTGTATTACATTGTATAAAATAAAAATATTTGTAAAATGTATACATGGCAGCAAGCATGGCATATAGCAGGCTACATATTTGGCTGTTGGCTGTTTGTGTGGCAGCACTAAGGTGTTAACAGCTTTCAAAGCTGCAAAACTCATTCTGATCCTACACTTTTTTCTGTAACTAGTAGTACATTGTGCCAGCTAATGCTATATGTACTACAAAGAATTATGATCAGGTCTCTATTAATAACAAACTCATTTTACGTGAAGCTCTCAATGGGAATCCTGACATCCATGTCAAGAAAATATAACACAGGGACCATCATCAGTCTCTTATCATAACCAACATATTATGTGTTTGAAATGTGGATATCAAGAAATTTTTCACCAAAGCAGACTGAGGTCAATCTTCACCTCCATATCAGGCATACATAATAAGAGTTGTGATAACAGATCAGATTATGGCTGTCTCGGATACATGGGTATGTTCCATGTATTAACAGTTACAGAAATAAAAGTCTAAGAGCACAGTGTTTTACAGCTTTGAAAGCCACAAAACACTTAATGCTACCACACAGACATCAAGCAGAACCAAAGTCTCCCTTTGAGCCCCAACTACAAATGATCACCCAAGACTCCATCTCCTCTATTGACAGCTGGCTAGAAGGATTCTAAATAATTCTGAATCCCCCTCCCCCCAAAAAAAAATTAATTACATTACCTCAAGTAACCTCCTATTAGCTAGCACTGTACTAAATAATCTCATCTAAAAACACCAGAATAGAACAAGTCACCCATACAGAGTTACTGGGCATCATCATATATGACAAACCTAAATTCAATCAACACATCAATGTTGCTGAAAAAAAAAATACCACAAATTAGGGTTACTTTACAAAGTCAGGCCAGAAGCAGGAAAGTAACTCCAATCCCTCTTTTTAATAACGTTGCTGTATCGATCTACAGTTTTCATGAATTTTCAAACTACACTAATCATCGAGCTTCAACCTCCCAAACTGAACCAATCACCGCACTTCCCTGCAAAACCTGAACTGGCTTCCACAGCAGATATCATACACACAACTCATAATGGCACACAAAATACTACACTATCCTTCAAGCATTACAGCTATCAGTAATATAATAAAATGGTACATACTCAGAAGGAATCTTTAATCAAAGAATCAACACCTGACAAAACCCAGAAACCCAACAACTTACATGGGGATTCCTTCAATTCATTAAGAATAAACTATGGAACAGCATTCCCCTGAACTACATCTAAGTCACACTGATCTGAATCGCAAGGAGAGCAATACCCAAATACTCAAAAGGTTTCCTCCTCTTGCTTACTAAACCATTTGCTCCCAGTTAGCTTGTTTAGGTCTTATGAAAGAGACCATATAGCATTTCTCCCATGAGAAATGTATATTTTATTATTCTCCTATTAGTGTGAATACAGATACATGATACATTACTTTAGATCCCATATTTTTTGTGCTCTCTCATGCGTAGTAATGCTGCTACATTTATGCTGGTACCTCCCTGCTCCCATGTTGTTCTACAGTGTGCACCAATGTCACTTCTTAAAACTATTATGCAATATTCTATTGTTTACCTCATGCAATAAACTATTATCTTTTGAATAAACATTATATAATATTCTATGTATTATTTATATACACATACATATATATATATATATATATATATATATATATATATATATATATACTTGTTCAAATGTAAACTATACAATTGTATCTTATATTTGTTCATCTGTATACTGATTCTTGCTATTTTGGAGGTTTTCTCCCTAAGTCTCTACCGAACAGAGGTTTCCAACCCAGTCAGACAATTTTAAAAATGTATTACAGTACTTTCTTCTATACAATTTAATTAACACTAACCTGAATTTTCCCACCATTCAGCTCAATTAACTTGAGTACCCTTTTTGACCACTATGATCGTCTAGAAAAGTATAAACTCTACAAAGTTACATAACTCTGATGTAGATTTCATGTTCAAAAACTACATGGGTAATCTCTAGAACGAACGGCCCTATAAAATTATCTGCCTCACTAACATTACTAAATTACAAAAAAAACAACCAAGGAAAATATAAATATTAAAACACCCATCTAAGTCACTTTTCTAGGACACTAACTGCCAACAGTTCACCATAATCTTGTGTTAAGTAAAGATTATAATGTACATAGGATATGCATATAAATCAAACAAGCAGCTCAAACCCAAGAATAAATGCACAAAAAAATCCAAAACTTGGAGGCAGTGCTCGAGACCAGGAACCAGATATCCAAAAGGCCATGAAACTGTATTTAGCGCTTTTGTTCCTTTTATTACTGCAGAACTTCATCAGAAAAACTTACTTTCATAAATCACTCACTATTTATACACTTTATGTCAGTCTATTCTAACCAATAGCACAACACAATCAATTACCTGTAAAATTAAGTATATTAAATAAACACACCAATAGTAAGAAACTAACCATGTCTCAATGAACATATCAATATTAAAAGTCTGTTAAAATACAGGGTTTTATAAAAAAAAAATGTCGGCAATCAGTTAAAGTATTTTATATGCTTTGAGGTAAAGTATGAATGTGTTTTACAAACATTTTTAATGTTATATTTACTATATTTATTATATTTTTTGTATTTAAATCATCATCATCATCATCTTCTTTCGGCTGTTCCCGTTAGGGGTCGCCACAGCGGATCATCTGTTTCCATTTTTTCCTGTCCTCTGCATCATGCTCTTTCACACCAACCGCCTGCATGTCCTCTCTCACCACATCCATAAACCTTATCTTAGGCCTTCCTCTTTTCCTCTTACCTGGCAGCTCCATCCTTAGCATCCTTTTCCCAATATACCCAGCACCCCTCCTCAGCACATGTCCAAACCAACACAATCTTGCCTCTCTTGCTTTGTCTCCAAACTGTCCAACCTGTGCTGACCCTCTAATATACTGATTCCTAATCCTGTCCATCCTAGTCACACCCAATGCAAATCTTAACATCTTTAACTCTGCCACATCCAGCTCTAACTCCTGCCTTTTCGTCAATGACACCGTCTCCAACCCATATAACATAGCTGGTCTCACTACCCTCTTGTAGACCTTCCCTTTCACTCTTACTGGTGCCTGTCTGTCACAAATCACTCCTGACACTCTTCTCCACCCATTCCACCCTGCCTGTACTCTCTTCTTCACCTCTCTTCCACACTCACCATTACTCTGAACTGTTGATCCCAAGTACTTAAACTCATCCACCTTTACCAACTCTGCTCCCTGCATCCTCACCATTCCTCTACCCTCCCTCACATTTACACACATATATTCTGTTTTAGCCCTGCTGACCTTCATTCCTCTCCTCTCTAAAGCATATCTCCACCTCTCCAGGGTCTCCTCAACCTGGTCCCTACTCTCACTACATATCACAATGTTATCTGCGAACATCATAGTCCATGGAGCCTCCTGTCTAATCTCATCTGTCAACTTGTCCATCACCACTGCAAATAAGAAAGGGCTCAGAGGTGATCCTTGATGTAATCCCACCTCCACCTTAAACGCATCCGTCACTCCCACCGCAGTCCTCACCAATGTCACACTACCCTTGTACATATCCTGTAGAACTCTTACATACTTCTCTGCCACTCCCGACTTCCCCATACAATACCACAACTCCTCTCTAGGCACCCTGTCATATGCTTTCTCTAAGTCCACAAAGAAACAATGCAACTCCTTTTGACCTTCTCTGTATTTCTCCATCAACACTCTCAGAGCAAATATTGCATCTGTAGTGCTGTTTCCTGGCATGAAACCATACTGCTGATCACTAATTATCACCTCCCTTCTTAACCTAGCTTCCACTACTCTTTCCCATAACTTCAAGCTGTGACTGATCAATTTTATACCTCTGTAGTTACTGAAGCTCTGCACATCACCCTTATTCTTAAAGATAGGTACCAAAGCACTTTACATTTCATTAAATATATTGTGACAGTATTAGAATGGCTTACAAAGTTGATGGTTAGTTTCTTACTATTGGTGTGTTTATTTAATTAGCAGTGCCTCCAAGTTTTGGATTTTTTTAAATGCATATAAATGTCTACTAATATCAGTATAAGTCTTCATTACCCATCCTCAATTGTCTTAAAATAAGGCATTTTACTACAGTTTGCTTACTTCTCATATTACAAAACTTAACAAGAAATACTCTGTTTATATAATATTTGTAATTCTTTCCTGGGGCCTTTTTCAACAAGACTCCACTGAAACTGAGCCACTACCCAGTTGGATATCATAGTAATCAAATCATACATACATTTTCAGATAACGTGCTCTATCACTTACAGGGTTACAGGAATACAATAGGTGCAAGTCTTCGAAGCTCCTTTTGGATAGTGCTCAGGACTAGCACTGAAGACACATCCTCACTCATTCACGTACTCGCTCATATATTGCAAGTACACAGTGGGCAATTTGGAAACCAGAACACATGGAAAAAAAATTTAACCCATCGGGAACATACAGACTCTCCAAAGAAATCATAGCAGCAGAGAATCAAACCTTTTGCTGTGAGGTGGTGATTCTATTTACTGTATGACTATGCCACACCATACATACATACATACATGCATGCATACATGCATACATACATGCATGCATGCATGCATACATACATACATGCATACATGCATACATACATGCATGCATACATACATACATGCATGCATACATACATACATGCATGCATACATGCATACATACATACATGCATGCATCCATGCATACACACATACATACATACATACATACATGCATGCATACATACATAGATGCATACATACATGCAGGCATACATACATGCATACATACATACATACATACATACATACATGCATATATACATGCATGCATGCATGCATATATAAATATCCCTTTTCTAGACAAATAAAGTAGAAAATAGTAATATCTACTACCAGCTTTCACCTATTACACCATATTCTGTCCCAAACCTTTTGAAAGGAAAATCTAACAGACACTTTAACCACAACATAATATTGATTTTGAGCCTTCACAAGTCCCAGCAAGCCACAGAAAGTAACACCAAAACTTCAAGTAAAGCCCAGACTACACGTGGGGACAATGTGACTTGCAAAAACTAGACTAAGGGAGATACTCCACTGTACTGCAAGAAATTTAATAACCTAAGTCCTCTTTTCAGTGCCAACTTATAACAGCCAAAATAGTGACACGCTCTAAGAAACACTCTTCCACAGTACAGACTATCGAAAACAAAATATGTCGCTTCATCACTAACTCATCCTGTCATAAGCACCACTGCCTCACCCTCAAAAAAACCAGAAGTAGGCCTGCTACTAGGCTTTTCATCTTCATATCTCTCCAACTAGCTGACAGACTTTATACCAAACTCACACACACACACACACACACACACACACACACACACACACACACACACACACACACACACACACCAACCTCAGATGCTCTTCCAAACAACCCCCCCACACCATCCCTCACAAACTAAGCTACATTACATCAACCAGTCTTTCTCCGTCCTAATTCCTGAACTATAGGAATCTCTATCACACCACCTAAAGGGACTACAATTATCCTTCCTCACATTCAAAGCTGAACTTAAAAAATTCCTCCACACCAAACCAAACTGTACTTACCACACACCAGGCCACATGACGTAAAGACCTTTTAACCTCTAGCCTTACTCTCTATCAGGTACTAACGCCTCTTAACTATACTTCCCTCACCCTCCCCTGAGCTGCATCCCACCACCGCATAGCATTTCCAACATGTTATAAGCCTGAAATGTAATCACGTAAAATTGTAAAATGTGCATTTCTCTCATAACTGGTGCTACATCTATTAAGCGCTACTGTACAGATTTTGTTATATTGTTACTTTCTGTGAGATACACTGCCCCAGACACAACCTAAAATGAAAGAAGAGGAGGAGCCCACCCTAGGAGAAGTAAGAACAGCACTAAGGAAAAAGAAGTAAGGAAAGCTGCAGGCTCAGATGAGGTCACAGCAGATATGATAAAGATGTTGGATGAGTCAGGGGAGAAATGGCTCCTGAGGGTACTCATAGCAGTGTGGAGAGAAAGGCACATCATAGATGAGTGCAGAATAACCATACTACTATCAGTGTACAAGAACAAAGGGGGACATCCACAACTGTGGCCAGTGTGCACAAGAACAAAAGGGACATCCACAATTGTGGGCAGTATGGAGGTATTAAACTATCCTCACGTTGCATGAAAGCTCTGGTGATGGCGGCTGATAAACAAATATGCAGGGTGGAAGACATTAAGATGGAAGATGAGGAGTTTGGATTCAGATCAGGTTGCAAGACAACCAACCCAATGGATGCAGTGTGACAGATAACTGAGATGAAATTAGAGATAAGGAAAGAGTCTAACTGGTCATACCTAGACTTGGAGAAAACATATGAGAAGGTCCCAAGAATGCTGATGTCTTGCAGTTATTCAAAGTACCAGTAACACTGATAGAATTAGCACAGGCTATGGACAAGGACCTACTGAAGTACAAAAAGTGTTCATTCTCACAGAAGGGCTCCAAGTGGTAGGGTGTGTGCATCAGGGTTGAGCTCTGAGCCCACTACTGTTCAGACTGGCAATGCACTACATTAGCAAACAGGTCAGAGGGGACAGATCAACAAAGTTACTGTAAGCAGATGATGTGGCATTACAAGCAGACTCTGAGCAACAACTTCAGCAAAGAATAGGGGAATGGAATGCAAAATTTGAAGGCTTGTGGGATGAAACTGAATACAGATAAGACAGCTGTAATGGCAGCAAATGGAGAATATCAGACAAAGCTGAGAACTGCGATAGACAGGAAAATAGAGGAACAGGTTAACAGCTTCAAGCATCTGGCAGGAGGCAGTTAAAGTCTGAATGAGGAGGCCAAAGGTAGAACTAGAGGTGCTGCAGCCAAGTGTATAGAGTGTCAGGGAGAGAGTATGACAGAAGAATATCAAAGAAGCTGAAAGGTAACAGTGGTGTGACCATTACTACTGTGTAGTACAGAAACCTGGCCAGTAAAGGTGGAGCAGTTGAGGAAGTTAGAGATGATGGAGATGAAGTGCCTGAGATGGGTGGTAGGATGCACACTGTGGGACAGATGAAGAAATGAGGACAAAAGAGAGAAGCCAAAGTAGCTCCAATCGCAGAGAAGATCAATCAGAACAGACTACGTTGGTTCAGGTACATACACAGAAAAGCAGAAAACAATATGGTGAAGATTTGGGAAAGACAGGAAGAAGGCAAGAGGAAACAAGGGCATCCAACAAAGAGCTGGATGGATTGTGTGATAGAAGGCCTGTGGCAGTTAGGCATGACTGACAAAGAAGGTAGGAGCATGGCACTGAATCAAGAGAGATGGTGACGCCTGGCACTGCACCCCGACTCCATGTAGAAAATGGGGAAAAAGGGGGTTGATGATGATTGTTCTTACTTTCTGTTCTGTTTTCTATATGTACAGCTTACTGCGTCTCTGTTTTGCTTTATCTTTTCCTTTTTTCTTTGAGAATTATTTCACCTGAGTGGTCACCTGTGATCAGTGTACTATCCTGGTACACAGAATGAAAAATAAATAAAACAAAATAAAAACTTCATCAGTTTCTTCCTAGACTTATGACAGGAGGTCATACTTTATACAAATTCATGCAAACACTTCTGCAGCCTTGCTGCTCCACCATTGTAAACCAACATAAGGAAATGATTGGCTAAAAACAAAAACTTAGTAAGAATCGTCATCTATACAAAATAAAATACAGTTAGAAAGTGGAAATGCAGTGTTAGCCATGGCTTTGTAGCTAATAGATTTTCCAGACTGGCCTTGAGATTTCCTTCATAATATTGCCCTAAAACAATCCTCAAGTATGTCACTCAAGTAATCCACTTCAATCCTGATCCCAGCATGGTGTCTTTGATGGACACACATACTCAGTTTAATGGAAAGAACACTAATTTGTCTCTATTAAGCCTAAGGCCTGCAAAATGCCCAAACAAGTCCACCACCAATAAAAGATGAGGAAGCACTCTCAGTGGATCACTAAACCAAAACATGCAATTATCATTCCACTTATTCCACTGTCCACAGATGAGATATCCCAGTCTCTGTGATGTTATTGTAAGTAACCACTTAAAAGCTCTGTGATTAAAATGAATAACAGTGGGGAAAGGGGCATCTTTGCTTACTCTCCTAAACAACTGAAATGGTAGTGTGCCATCCATAAGAATTTTATTTATTTATTTAATTGTTGTTGTAAACCACTCCACACTAAAACCTGAGAGTCCAAATTTCGAAATAAAACACTGTTCTTTTTATTAGAACAGAAACACCATGAAAAATGTGCAGCAAATTCCTCTACCACCTCGGCTACTATTAGCCTTTACAGAGTAATACCATTTCCTCCATACATTTCCTTTTATATAATAGCATATACCCTATTAAACAATTAATATAATTAATTAATTTATTTATTTGCTTGTTTGTTTATTTATTTAATTTAGGTATTTGACATTTGTTAACTGGGCTAGTCTGGCTGGGCAGGGTGTCATTTTTTAGCAGAGACCCTAGAAGAAAAGCTCCAGGTTACATAAATTTAGCTATACAGTGAAAAAATAAAGCAAGACTTGTAGCAAATAAAATATTTGTCATTATACATAGTAAAAATCAAATAGGTAAGAAAAGTACATCAAATAATATTTGTAGCATGCAAATAGCGATACCAGGAATAAATCATACATCAGAAATTTGTATTATACAAGATACTAACAGCAAAAGAAGAAAATACAAACATGTGACGGTATAGCATTGGTATAAATGAAGGAACATGAAATGTTTGCAGTGTAATAGTTTACAGTAAGAGACATGCAACTCCTAAGTCCAAAACTATCCAAGGCTCTATACATAAAATCCAAATATAAGTTGTCATGGTGTATAGTCAAATCCAGAAAAAAATAGCCTTTAATCCGTCAATTAATGTACTGAGCTGTCAGCCATTAATAGAATGTTGCATAAAGTCGGCACTACCTTGTCTCCCCTGATAAATCCCTGTTCTGTTAACTCTACTAGTGGCAGAAGCACCCCTTTAACCACTAAGCAAAGAGTCATGTTAATGTTTTAGCATCAGACGTCAATGAAATAGGCATAACATTCTCTAGGTACAGACAATCCTGGCCTTCCCCAGGGAAGACCACAGTTGAGGCCAGGCATATGGCATGCAGATTATTCTCCCCATATATTTATTAAACAATGCAGTTAAAATTCTCTCATATTATAAATTTTATATTAACAAATTGATTTAACAGACCATCTGGACCTGGGGGCCTCCCACTCTGTAATAAATTTATGACATGTATTTGCTTCCCCAAATAAGGTGAGCTGGTTCAAAAGCTCAATGCCCACCTGCACTACTTGAGGACAGTATACTTTGTCTGAAAACAATATGTCTTCCTCACCCACTTTTATCTCCACATACAGATTCTTATAATAAATCTGCAGTACTATATTGATTTCTTTTTGGACATGACAAGGCAAGTCATTCTCATCTTTCAAAGAAGTAGTAACCTGTTGTAGCCATGTTTCATTCACCAGATGGGTAAGACATTTTGGAGCCTTGAAGTGCTTTGCCCAGAAATATTCCAGAAGTGTCATCTACCATAACCAGATTTGCCCTTGCTACAATGTGCAATCCCTTACACTCTCACCTGAGATTTAAAATGTTTGTATGTATCATCCTTTCCCTTTGCTTCCCTCTCTTGTACACTGTTAAACATTTTTTATCTCTTTCTCTGTCTGTACAATACTACTTTTCTAAGAATTTAGCTTATCTATAACCTTAAATATAGTCCTGCCCTATCGTGAATAACTCACAATTAACCTTCAGGCCACACCCCATTACTACTCTATATCCAAAATTGAGCTATTCAGTGACTAAGCTATTCTCCATTTTCCATCTTTCTCAAGATAAAAGTGCAACCCCTTAATGTCCAAAAAACATGCTATGATCAGATAGTGTAGTAATAACCATCTCAACATTCTCTATCTTACTTAATAAATTAGTACTAATGTAATATGCTAACGATCCTTCCAGTGGCAACTTTGTAAATGCATACAGCACTCTCAGGGTTTAAAACTTGCCCTGGGTCCAGTAGCAGAAAACTTTTTTGAAAGTCAGTCACATCAGAACTATGAGGGCATAGATGCCCTTACCCACAGGTGTCACATCAAATGCAGGATTCTTGCTGACATTAAAATTCACATCCAGAAAAATCAGACCCCCCCCCCCCCCAAGCATCCAAATCCTAATAAAAGTCCAGGAATGCCTTCACAATTAGATAGTTAGGCCCATAGAATTTCCCTACCAAGGTTGTAACTATTTCCATTCTTATCTTGGTAATAATACCATCTCCCAATATGGTATTACATTTCATCCACCATTTCCCAATTCATGTGTATGTAAAACATGTTAATAACTCCTCTGAGTCATCTGTAGTTGTGACCTAACCTTTCCATAGTTGCAGAATATTCTGTAAGTTTACCTACTGAAGCACCACAAAGTGCATGTTGTTTTGTGACATATTTAAAAGCAATGTTTTATCCCTTCACGTCATGAAAGGAAAAGCAAAGATGACCCTTCCAAAGATGCAAAAAGGCCTCCACTGTCAGAAACACTACTAATATAATAATGTACCATTCATTCCAATAATGAAAAAGGAAAAAGAAAAAAGAAACATACCCCCCCACACCCCAATCACTGCTAAAATTGCACAGCTCAGACAAAAATAACCCTCTCACTGGGCTCTCAAGATAGCTGGAGCCTCAGTACCTCTATTCAACAATTAAGAGAAGGCAGTGCACACCAAACTCTGGAAGTGTCACTCCCACACATAAGTGAAGTGCACCTCTTACTGAGAGACTGACTCCACAACTGAGACAGCACAGAACAAAAACACTGAAATACGTAAATACAGCCAGCATATACAAACAATATGAATGGATACAGCTGAGGCAAAACTGTTATTGTTCTTAGAGCAAATAAGAAATAGTCCTGAGGGCAGTAGCTTACACAAAGATAACATCGCTTTAAGGTCGAGAAGGTAGTAACAAGAGTAACTACCAGCATATTACTTAATATGGCACACTACAGTCTCCAGTGACTAGGAAACAAATCAAAAAACACTTACAAATCCTGGTTGCAACCTCTTAGCACACAAGTATAAACACAACATGTAATACAAATAAAAAAATGTGGCGTTCCTGTTAGAATCACATCAATGTTTATCACAGAAGTATCAGAAGCATTCAAACACTGCCTCAATATTTCCCAAACTATAAAGACAAAGTATGAATTTCCCGAGGATAACCTATGGGTGGCCTGAAATGCAATCCCACTGGGTTCACCCATCAGTTGAATTAACTCTTCCTCAACACTGGGGGCAGCACTGAGATAAATTAGCTACACTAAACTACATACATACATACATACATACATACATACATGATCTTATACACACACACACACACACACACACACACACACACACACACACACACACATTCTTCCTAAGCTATCTTTCTGACAGACAACAAGCAGTACGATGGAAATCCGAACTCTCTCCACTTCTGCCTGTCTCAGTCAGAGTTCCCCAAGGGTCTATACTAGGACCCCATCTTTTCACCATCTTCTTCAATGATCTAGCCTAATCCACAATACTTGCTAAAGTAGTTCAGTATGTGGATGATTTAATCTGCTCAGCAGGTACCTTACCAGACCTCCAAATAGTAGCCCAACAAGCTTTTAGCGATATAGAAACATAAATCACAATTAATCCTCCACCCCAAAAAGACACAGTTAATGCCATTTACCAGTAGCAAACATTCACCGACCACACCTCTTTTTATCATTCTCTCAGCAAACAACACAGTCATCCAATAGAGCATACAAAACTCCTTGGCGTGACAAATGACAACAAACTCAGATCTGGCCAACACATAGCCATCACAATTAAGAAAGTTCACATCAAACTTGTCTCACTGTACAGAAGCAAGCCATTCCTCACTGACAATACCAGACTAGCCATATCCAGAACCTTCCTCCTCTCTATGCTCCTATATGCTTCCCCCTCTTTACTAACTTAAAAAAATCAGAGAACCAAATTGGAAACTTGCTACAACAAAATAGCCCATTTCGGAGTCAACCTACCCCACCAAACCCACCATTGTATTGCTCTACATAAATTAAATTGGCTCGAGCTACCTAACCTTCTCTATCTCTGCCAACAAAATTCACACACAGTGTCATCTTCCATCCTGACAGTTGCCCATCCCTCACGTAACTTGTTCCCTACTCATGCCCACGAAGTCTAAGATCTGCAGACAGAAACTTTCTCACAATAAACAAAGCTAACAACACTCATGGTAATGCCCTGTTCTCAAATCAAATAGCCAAATTATGGAACTCTCTACCCCACACCCTCCAAAACACACCTGAGTCTACCAATTTCAAATAACTACTATTTGAACATCTATCCAAGAACTAGCATGGCTCTTGTGCCAAACCTGACAAGATATCTATAACTCTCTTAACACACTGTCCACTCCTTACCTCATTTTCTCCCTCTCCTCAGTGTTTATTACTACTCAAAAATAAATATATAAAGGAAATGTCATGTGGTTACAACTATTATTTAATATGTATACAGTACTAATTTTATTTTTCTCACAGTGAGCTTCACTGAAATGCTTGTGTTTTTTTTTCTTTTTGAAACTGTATCTACTAGAATACTGTACTGAATACTACTTTGTATAGACAAACTAGATGATGTGTATTCTCCATCTTACTGTATGAATACTATTGTACTATCTAATTATTGTATTTTGCTTATATTTCTGTGGAGCTTTTCTCCCCGGGTCTCCACTGAAAATGGGCTTCTGGCACAGTCAGACTTTCCAGATAAACAAATGTAAATAAATACATAATAAAAAATTGTTGTTGTGGCCTGGGATGTAATCATAGCTCTCAACTTCCCATCTCCAAAATAGGAACACTAGTCCTCATAATGTGGAACTCTTACTAACAGCTTACTAATAACATCAACTAGGAAGGTCATATGATGATTAAAATATGCTAGTTTTACTTATAAAAAAGAACTTTTAATGAATTAATATGATTAATTTCTATTTACCATGGATATTGGTTAAAAAACTCCTATCACTTAATGTGTGACAGACCCTTTCAATGTGAAACTTCATGGAACATGAACTTGTTAAGACCCCAAATGAGACACATTCCTCGTAATGACATACACTTGAGAGTAATGGATGTAATTGAAACTATGAAATAGCCTACTTATCTGACTAATCGATAAATAAATAAACAAATAAACACTGTTATGGTGAAGGAAACTCCAATTTGTTCTTTAATGGTGGGAGTGTTACCTGTAGCCCACACCCTCTCCACTAAATGGAACTCACTACCAGGTCATTGTACCTCAAAGAAAATGTATACTTTGTGGTAACAGCAGTGTTGCCAGTTCTGCCAGGGCTGCCAATTCTGACATCAACTGTGTGGTTGAATTTGTAAGTCTCCCTAATATGTAACAGTATAAACCTTCTGACCACTCAACTGCACCTCATTTTGAGGAACTTTTTTTTTCATTTTATTTTCTGACTGATGTTCTTATTTTTCTTAACTTTTGCTAAAAACTTGATACAGTACATTAAAACATATGATTAAATCTTGTTAGGTTTAAAAATAATTAACTTTAAATTTATAAAGAAAATAAAAGAATAGCATCTACAGGAAGATAACATAAATAACAAAACTGTTAACTATATAAAAATATAATACAAATCAAGAAAACAAGATTTGTGTGTGTGTGTGTGTGTGTGTGTGTGTATAAGTATATATGTGTGTGTGTGTGTGTATATATATATATATATATATATATATATATATATATATATATATATATATATATATATACACACACACACACACACACACACATATATATATATATACACACACACACACACACACACACACACACACACACACACACACACACACACACACACACACACCCACACACACACACACCAAAAAAATAAAAACAAAAAAAAAAGTGAAGATCCCGGCCACTAAAGGTAGGTACTGGAACTTGTGTATAAATATGTAAAAACAAAGTACTGAAACCACCACGGTAATAGGCATAAAACAAATACTTTAATTACTTATTTATTATTATATTATTTTAATAAAGCAAAATAAGTTACTATTACACAAATAAAAAGACAAGCATTTTTGGGTATAATCACTTTTTCAAGTCTTAAAACTTCAGCAGTTCACGTTCTCTTAAAAAGTGTATCTCAACCAATCACATAAAAAATGTAAATAAGTCATAGTTTTCTCTACTGGTTGATTAAAAAACTGCAGCCATTCATGACATTTACATGCTAAAAAAGCTATTCCTTCTTCATTGGTCACTATAAAATCAAATGGCCAATAAAAATCATACAGGCACTTCCAAGTCATTGGTTCTAGTATAAAAGCATAGACTAAATCACATATGAAATGTAAATAAGTCACAGCTTTTCTAAAGCTCTATTGGTTGATCAGAAAAACTGCATCCAATCATAACATTTGCATGCTAAAAAGGCTATTCTTTCTTCATTGGTCATTGTAAAAGACAATTGGCCAATGATAAACATCCAAACACTTCCAAGTCATTAGTTCTAACATATAAACATGGACTAATCACATCTAAAATGTAAATAGATCACAGTTTTTCTAAAATTTAGTTAGTTGATCAGAAAACTGCATCCAATCTTAACATTTACACATTAAAAAGGCTATTTCTTCTTCATGGGTCAATGTAAAAACTGAATAGCCAATAAAAAGCATGCAAAACACTTCCATATCATTGGTTCTACTATAAAGGCACGGACTAATCTGAATTCAGATGTTAAACTATCTTCATTGTTTGTATAAAACTGTTGAGTAACCAGTGAATAGTGTATGTACATGAACTAGCTATTTGTATTGGAATATGAGCAGGGACCAGCCCAGAATCAAATATATCTATATGTCAAGCTTGCATCGCATGTTTCCTAAGCTGAACTTAAACAGTTCAAGAAGTAAAAATCACAAATCAGAACAAGCATATTGTCACGTATATGCATAATGCCAATCAGTAAACCAGCATGCATATGCATATGTATACACATAACATCAAAAATAAATTCATCTGCCCCCCCCCCTCAAAAAAATCTAAATCATAAAATATAAGCAGCTGAGCATGAATGGCTAACAATCAAAGACACAAATGTCAAAACAAAACAAAGCTGCTGGGCATAGGCAACTGGGCTGAAATAGACACATCCAGAAAAAACAAAACAATTATATTTACAGTGATGAGTAACACTTAATAAGTACCAGAAGCTACTATTGCTCACACTGAATGTAGGAACTCACTTCATCCAACCATCTATCAGCATATATGCATCAGTAGATGTCTATGTATATGTGTCATGATTAAATAATTAAGTTATTTATATTTAAGTCTACATTTCTTCATAGCCGGTTTGAGGGGGGAGGGAAGACATCAGCTCGTAGATCTTCTATCAGTTCATTTCAGCTAACTCAGTCTCAGCTACAATGTCTCCACCTCGAGAGTTAGAATATTCCATCTGAAGAACAGGAAAAAGGAAATTACGAGAATCGTTGTCTAAGATATGTTTCATTAAAGGACTCTTGATATCCTTTAGGCGGATATCACTAATATGTTTGGATATCCTTTCCTTTAACTGTCCATTAGTCTTGCCAACATAAAAACATCGACACTGTTGGCAATGTGCAAGCTATACTACATTATGTGCAGTGCAATCAGCATATAGTTTTAGAAAATATTTTCTATAAGCAGAAGGATGTATAAAGCCCTGTAGGTTTGAAATATGCCTGCAAGAGGAACAGTGCCTATAAAGAAAGGCTCCAATCCTGTTGGAATAAATTTGTTGACTTGGGACAGACCCTTTATATAATATTCCTTTAAAATTTTTATTGTTCCTAAAAGTAAAGCCTGGATCATCACCCCCGACTGCTCTTATCTTTTCATCACTGACCTAGATTTTCCAGTTGTTCCTAATAATGTTGCATATATATCGAGTGTCACTAGAATATTTCAAAATTACCCTTGTATGTGCGGCCTTGGGTGGATAGTCATCAGTATTGCTTGCTGACATATTATTTTTGTTCGCATAAAAGAAGGAATTTCCATGTGTTAGTCTCTGTTTCCTCATTTCACTCGTCTGATGTATGACCTCATTGTGTTTATAACTTCTAGAAATGAATTGTAGGCCCAAAGAGGAGTCGCCTCTTCAAAGTCCTGATCTTTTGTGTGCAATCTGGAGTTTCTTAACATTTGGCCTTTAAGGATGTTATTATGTCATGATTGGCTGTAGTTTTTTGATCAACCAGTAGAGTTTTAGCGAAAACTATGACTTATTTATATTTTTATGTGATTAGTTGAGAGAAACGTTTTAAGAGAACATGAACTGCTGAAGTTTTAAGACTTGAAAAAAGGATTATACCAAAAGCGCTTGTCTTTTTATTTGTGTAATAGTAACTTATTTTGCTTTATTAAAGTATTTGGTTTATGCCTAATGCTGTGGTAGTTTCAGAACTTTGTTTTTGTGTGTGTGTGTGTGTGTGTGTGTGTGTGTGTGTGTGTGTGTATATATCTATATCTATATTTATATATACATATATATATACACACACACACACACACACACATATATATATATATATATATATACACATATATATATATTATATATCTATATATATATATATATATATATATATATATATATATATATATATATATGTATATATACAAATGTATATTTAAATAACATCCAGGCACACACATATATAGTACAAATTTGTGCACTTGTCGAGTATAATTAGAAGTCATAAACTTTAAAAGAGACAATAGTCAAATTTTCAGAATGCCTATATTATATATGTTAACAAACTATCCTAACTTTAGACATAATTTATAATTGTTTCTGTTTTCTTTAGTTCATAGTCTTATTGTTATTTTTTATCAAGAAGGAGAAACAGTAATGCACTGCAGTGATTAAAATATGGAGATTAATACCTTGTAGTTTTTAATAGCAGTGGTCTTCCATGCCATTGTCAAAAGATACCATAAAAGTGGTCTTTGGAGCATAGCTATGAAACTGGAACAATAAGTAAAACTAAAAATCTGGATAACTCATATGTATCTGACCAAAAAAAAAAATTAAAATAAAAATAAAACAAGTCTGTTAAAATCTTGGTAAAAAGGTGTTCATCCCTTCACCATAAAAGCATTGTTCCTCATTTTGCTTCATAAAAATGTCATGTTCCACGCTGAAATGACTTATCGCACATATTCATTGTTAACATTCTGCAAAAAGCTACAGTAAATAACAATGAATCATACTGCCCATTAACGACTCTGTTTTTAAAAGTAAAGCAACACATTTTACCCACACAGTCAGATTCTCAGTTAAAATTGTTACCAAGCCTTCCACATTTGTCTGTTCACTGCATATTTTGAAAATCACCTGTTCCATATATGGGAGAATAAAGCCCAAGAGCTATGATTGTACTACTTAGGAATTATCAGTGCTTGATTATGCTAATTTCACTTGTAAAAATGCCCTTTACAACTCTAGCATAAAATAAATGCATATCACAGCTGAGCAGTGACAGTCCTTAGCAACATTTTCTTTATGATACACATGATGTTCCGTTTGTAGACTACCGGGCTTGGGAAATGTGTGAAAGAGGAGAAACACATAATATGTTTATTGTACATAATCTTTAATGTTCTACAAGATACTTTTTGGTAGCCTTAGTGACAAAAATATTACTGAGTAACATTTAAAATCTGAGTTGTTTCCCCATTTTTACTGCTTATTGACTGAGGGTTAATTAAAGAAACAGGAGCTCTTACTTCTATGTGGGATGGTACTCATATTTTGAACTTGAAATTCAGGATTACAGGATTATGGGAAGAAATATACTAACAAAATGGAAATTCATCTTCCAATGGCCATTTTCTTCAGGGGGCTTCACTCCCACACATGGTCACCTTTGCCCCTGCACCCCTTGCCTATTATCCTTTCTTCAGGATACTGACACCTAGACTTTTACAATAGTTACTCTCCTTTTTCACATATTCCATCTCTAAATTCCTCATTAGGATTTAGGGCCTCAGATAGCAGTGCAAATCATACATCCATGCCAGCATCCCTTGTGGAAAACATTGCCTTTTTGTTTAGACAAACTTTGACTGTAAAGCTTACTGGTAAAACTTTAGCAATGATTTGAAAATTATTTTGGTGTGTAGCTGCATTGATGTTACATCTGAAATGCGAGACACTGCAGGAAATGTATTAAGACTTTGGATACATGTTTTGTCTTTATCACTGTTTACGTTTATGAACTGCTTTGTAAAGGATTGATATTCACCCGAGGAGTACCTTTTGGTATTTTTATATTTTCAAACGAGATAAATGAATGTATGAAATTAATGACTAGTGAAAAAACATTAAGGTACAGGTGAGGCTCTTCATTTTCTCCTTATTGCTGCCTGTTTTACAGCACCAACTTTAAAGTAAAATCAATGTTCAATGAAATTTACCCTCAATGATGTCAACATAGTGAGTGTACCCATGGACCTATGCACTACAACTCATGAGCAGATCCCTATCCATTAAAGTATATGGATGCACAACACTCTATCCCTCAAGTGACATCAGCGAGGGATTCAGTAAAATTATGTGGACATATTCCTAATAAAAGTTTAGGAATCTTTGTTTTTTATTAAGAAACTACTCACATAATTTTGGTAATACAGGGTGGAAAAATACATTGTACCACTTTAGTTACAAAGTGCCACAATGTATATTAAAACTGCAGTGGAACCCTAAGGAACAGAGATGCAACAGACAGACACCAGATTATCTGTAACTGCTTTTCTGTGTCATGCAATCTGTGTTACATGTCAAATTAACTGAAAGATATTTACTTACAAAGAAAAAGCATTGTACAGATGCAAAATGCATACATGCAGTGCAAGAAGTTATCTTACTTTTTTAAGTGCTTCAGTCAGCCCTGCCTTTTCACTCTCCAGCACTTCCTTCTCCAAAGTGGCTTTGCTCAAGGCTTCTTTTCCTAGTACTACTTCCTTTTTCAGTGCAGAGAGCTTCTCCTCCAGCTGTTCTAGTGCCCTCTGCCTGCAGTAGGAGAAAGGCAAACAGTAGCATTAATACATTAGCTATTCATGATCTGACGTTATGAGCACACTTTCTATGCATGTTTGTAAACTTAAAGTGTGCTGATCACATTCTACAGCATGTACAAAACAAACCCTTTGAGTTAGTTATAACTTCTTTACCATAGTGCTGAATTGTGCACATTATGATCCAAAAAAGGGCGTTGATTTTGCATTTTACTTTGTTGATAAGGACAGCTACCTGATTTTTTTTCTTGGAACTGAAAAGCCCTTCCAAGGCATCATAAAAGACTGAGCCACAAATGTCTCACTGTATAAATTAACGTACAGACTACTATATTTCCACATTAAATGCAACAGTAGAAGTTTCTTGCTTCCTAGAAAGAAAAGTTATCAACAAGATCATGCAGGTGGAATACCCTAACTTGAGAAATAACATGCGATGATGTAGTAGTGGCACCACAATGTAAGAAAGAAGATGCTCTTCTCAAGATGTACATTATTTTTCTCACCCACAATGCCTTGCAGTTTATGTAAACCATTATCCAGTACCTACTGTGGTATCATTTTGTGGGTGTTGATACAGAGAAAACTTGAATAAACAGTGAAACTAAAAAGGGCAGATGACACATTATAATCATCATTTTTGCAAAATCACTTGAAACATTAACAAGAGGAATAAAACTTTGAATGAAAGTAGTTTTAAAATAATGATGTTTCAGTACATAACCAATACACATTGTTGTTGTTAATTCCATTTCAACATTTATTTAAATTAGTAGCTAAGGTCAATATGATCAGAAGTCACAGCTGCCTAAAATGTAAACTAACAGAAATCACTGAAATGTCATTAATTTCTGGGTTCTATACAAGGAAAAGCAGATAAGGAACGGGTTTGGCATGTGATCTATATAATACTAAAGAATATTCAGTGTAATTCCTTAAGTTTAACACTAGCAATAGTTACTGACACTAGGACAACAGAAATATATCCCATGCTATATTTCCATCAAGTGAAACCCTTGAAAAGATGGAAAAGGAGAAAAGAGAATACCAAACACTACAGCTGCAAAAAAACTGTCACCTGCTATGAATACCTGAAGGGAAATCACATTAAGTATTGGTGCTCTAAACAATTAAAGAAACAACAATGCCCTTATTCAGAAGCTGTCTCTGTGCCTTAGAATAATGGAACTTTAATATGACCCAGATTATTAGTGTTTAATTAGTGGCAGGGAACTGAAGGACCCACTCAGGAAAGGACGGATGATGAGGCTTTGCAGGAAAGGAGGGATGATGAGGCTTTGCAGGACAGGACTGATGATGAGGTTTTGCAGGAAAAGAGGGATGATGAGGCTTTGCAGGATGGGAAGGATGATGAGGCTTTGCAGCACAGGAAGGACGCTGAGGCTTTGCAGGACAGGAAGGATGATGAAGCTTTGCAGGACTGGAAGGATGATGAGGCTTTGTCTGCTTGCTCTCTTTAGGCCGAAAAGACAGGGGGGCATGTTGTGGTAGCATGTTTTCCATTGTGAGCCCTTGAGGAAGACTGGGGACTATAAAAAGGGTGTCCACTTGAGGGGTAATTGAGTTATGAAGGATTATGTCACTGGCTAAGGCAGGGACTGCCCTTCAAACTCCCCATTCCTTGATTGTTTTCTAGCATGTAAGTAGAAAATAGAACATAATACAAAGAACAATCTAGCTCCTAGCTTAAATCATTCTTCTCATCTGTGCAAGTCAACACAAGCCCAAGCAGCCTAAAGGTTTCCTTACATGGAGAAGGAGGAGTCACTCAGTGAAGAATCGCATGAGAAGGTCACCCCCACTAACCATGAATTCCAACGGGCAAAAAGAACAAGGCGAGCAGTAGATCTATAGTCAGTGACAGCTGGCAAAAAACATGCCCCCTAAAAAAAAAAAAAAAAAAAAAAAGAGCTGCATAATGTGTAACTTTTCCTTTGCTCCCAAGTTTTCCAGTAGCTACTTCAAACATCCTTTGCACTTAGTGACCTTTATCCATTTCTGAAGAAAGAGAAGGCAGCAAAAAATATTCCCCAAAGGCATCAACATTACTTTAAGTGTTGTCTAGGCTAGAAGATGCTATAGGACATCACCATACTGCTCCCAACAACAAATCAGAGAGTTTACATCTCAAAAAAAAAAAAGAAAGAAAGAAAAATGTTTGCTTTTATGCATGCACTAAGCATAAAAAAGAATGATGCACGGACATTCTTTGGTACAAAATGATGATAGCAGTACTCATACATGGCAAATGTCAAACGCATCAAATGAGCTGGTCTGATAATGTCCTTCCTTGAACTGGTACAAACAAAAAAAAAAAGCTCTTCATAGTCAAGATGTTCCGAAACAAATATGTAACAAAATCGGAGACACACCGTTACCGTGCAAAAAAGTTTAATAAAACAATACAAGTATAAAACGCAAAGTTTTCAAGACAAGCTCTTTATCAATGCTTAAAAACAACCATTCTCATCAGTTTTAAATACTACTACACTAACCGTTAACAATTAAAATCAATTAAGATTAATAGCTAGCCAATTAAGAATCATAAAGTATATGCCGACACCTATTTACTCATTTTAAAACATTTCAACCAGCCCAGAAAAAACATTCAAAATAACAACAAATTTTCTGAAAAACTAAATCTCATATATATTAGTGTCTTACTTTCAATACAGGTTTAATAGTATGTTGGCTATTGAGACCTGGTGGAACAGCTGCCTTAAACTATTTTATCTATTTATACGCCAGTGTTTCAGTTTTTAACACTAAGTTACCTCCCCTTGGGTCTAATAATGTCCTCTCGAATACTCAAAACTATGTTGTCGTCCTTTTGACAAAACATGTTTATATAGGGCATTTGTCCCAATATCTCTTTGAATATCTGAGAGATATGAAGAGATACACTCTTTTAATTTCTAATTTGTTTTTCCTATATAAAATTGATCACATGCTACACAATTGGCCATATAAATCACATTTTCTGTGAAACTTGTAGCACAAGTATTAAACACAAACTCAGTTCTAGAATAGAATTCTATTGCTAATATACGAAGGGGAGGTACTGTACCTTGCCATAACTGTGTGTTATGCACTGATATCAATACTGAGCAACCTTTATACATGCTATAACTAGAACTGAATGCAGATGCCACACTCCCGATTGCATTTCCTGACAGTTTGTCCTGGGGCAGCTGTCTCATTTGCCCCACCCTAGTTACAGTTCTGCTGGTGTACATCCTCTAAACATGAGAATTTAAAGGGCTACATCTGGGATTTTGCAGTGTTCACTGTAATTCTCAAAGACTGGAAAAGACTCAAAAGAAACTCCGTCATCAGAAACCCACATAATCTATGTTGAAAATACTAAGAGGCAGTCACCCAGATAAAGAAATACCATTATATCCTGCAGTATATGATTTGCTGTAACTACGGTTGTACATTAGGTATTCCGCGGTGGTACAGCGATAGCGATGTTACCTCACAGCAAGAGGTTCTCCCGTTCGATTCTCGGCTTGGCTTGGGAGTGCCTTCTGTGTGGAGTCTGCATGTCCTCCCCGCGGTTGGGTAGTGTTCGAAAGACATGTGTGCGTAAATGGGCGTGCCTTCGTTGAAGGTTGGGCATCGAGCTGGCACCTCGGCATTTCATAAAAATCTACTGCCAATCATTAGCGGACCGGAGTTCCACTGTGGCGACCCCTTACCGGGAAAAAGCCTAAAGACAAACAACAACAGTTGTACATTAGGTGAACATCATGGGGAAAGGGATGAGAATGAACAAAGGTGTCCAGAACTGATAATAGCTGTCTCCTACCCAGAAGTGCAGAAAATTATTTTTAATCCATAACAGTTTTTATATGCAGATATGTGTTTTTGACATCCAAAGAGTGCATTGAGCCCCCCCCTGATAGAGATGAAGAATTAATTGTACCATAAGCATTCTAAAGGATTCTTTGGGGGTAAATTTGATTTGGCCACTCAAATCATGTACAGGTTTGATGTCATTCATCTTTTTTGGGAAATAAAAAATAGCCTAGAGTAATCATCTGATCCTTCACTGTCTGGTATGACATCCTGGATGTCTCATTTACATATAGAGTTTAACACCAATTTTTTCTCCATGCTGTTTTGATGTGTTGGAATACCTGGTAATCAAATAAAATGATGCATGGCAGTAGTATGGAAAGGAATTATATAGCCTTTGAATCACTGCTCTTACCCACTTGAGCTGTGTGATGGCAAATCATGCCTGCAAGTGGAGAGACAGATGACTCTTGACTGGTTCCAGAATGGGACAGTCATTCAAGATCCCATAAATCAGACTGCTAAGGAAGAAGGTTGAGAGCCTCTACAAGTCTTTTTGCAAGATCCTTTGTTGAGAGTTCATGAGGTTGACATCTGCTTTGTCAACTCAACGACTTTCTCAAACTTGCAGTCATTTGGGGGGATGGTGAGAATGACGATCTTCCTATCCTTCTTAATATCTGGGAGTCAGAAACCTCTGAGCAGAGCTCAGTTGTTTTCTATTGCACATATGCTTCCTTCCTGACCTTGAAGGTGGCAGGTCTGAGGATGGGGAAGACATTTGCAGTGGTCCAGATATCTGAGAGTGGTCCTGCAAAAGATCCCCAGTCCTTCTGCCTTGCTGATGAAAACTGTCCGTGACTAAAGAGCCAGGGGGAGAAGTGCTCCCTTTCAAGAATGATACTGTAGTTGGAACAAGTGCTGATAGTGGCAAATATAGCAAGTCTGAATCCCTGATGCTGAGACTGACTTTGACATCACAGTCAAAGCCAGAAGCACTGGTCCCTACCAGTGACTGTTGATGACAGCCTCGGCCCTGAAGGCTAGAAATCCAATTACACTGGCATTGGTAATGGTGACAAAAACATCAGCTGTAAAACCTACCCCAAAAAGTGGAACCTTATTCCTTTGGCACCACAGCTGTGGTCCCAGACTGGGTACACAAGCCAACACTGACACTTCTGTTGATCTTAACATCAGCACCTGATGGATGAAACACAGCCTCATCAGGACTGCAGTCTGTATGAAGGTCAGTGAGGACAACTGAGATATACTGACTGAAAAACTAGGCAAAGGAGAACTACCTCTGTCCTCACTGGTACCAAAGAGGGAAGAGGAAAAAAATTATTGTGCTGGATCTTAATAAAGATCTTCATCATCTTTTCATAGTCTTAGCAGCACAAAGATGGTCTGGCAAATACAAGTATTCAGAGTACTTCAGAGTATGAAAAAGAAGACATAATATAAAGATTATTGAGCAGATTTTCTGACAAAATCTTCATAGGAAATTTGGACATAAGGAGAATGTGTAGAAGCTGAAGTCTCCCCTTCTCTTAACTTTTTAGCAGTGGGACCGACAGATATTAAATCAGCATTTATATCAAAATCCCCTGAAATTGCCAATCCACTGACAAGCAGAACACCAGCCAAAATCCATCTAACACAGTAGAGGTCTGCATTCTGACAGACAAAAGCACTCGGTTTTGTGATTAAGGTTACCACATTGGATGGATTTTGCCCAGTGTTTTTTAAAACAACTCACAGAGGAATGTTTATCAACTTTTCCTGATATCTCTCTCTCTATTTTGCTGCCATCAATCTTAGTTGAGTCATCTTTAGGACTTACATGTTTAATCTGGAGATCAGTAGGTTTGGCCCTAAAGTGGCGTTTAAAGGTGAAATCACCATTGCAAGTGAATGCAGAGACATTTTTAATCTAAATAATAATTTGATTTCCTGTATTTAATAGTATAAGGTATAAATGATACAATAATACCACATTCAGCTATAAAGTGTTTTTACCTAAGCAAAATACACATAAAGAATGTCAATATTGGGACAGCATTTTGTGCCCATATTTACATATCCTGAATGCCCTGCTTTTCTTTATTAAAAACTGGCAACCAGCCAAACAAAGTGTAGCTATAATAGTAAGTGGTAGAAATGCAGTAACAGCAGCTGTAAGACAACAACAGAGCAACCAGATATAAAGGCAAAGAGATAAAAACTGCCAAGGCCTCTGTGGAGTGCTAGGGAAGAATCTTTAAACTGTCCAAACAGAAAAGGAAAAGGAATGGTCTGACCTGAATAGCTGACCAATCTGAAGAAAAATTATCCAGCAAGTAATTCTGATTAAGGCATTCTTTTCACAAAATATTGAGAGTTTTGAGAACTATAATCTGGGGTTGTTTTTATGAGTTATCTCAACATGTAGTAACAGTGATCTGCACAGGAGCCAAGTTAGCAGAGCATTGTGGGTAAAGACGAGAGGCTAGTAGCCTGGAAAAGTTTCAGATGTGAAACTAAAGGCCTTTCACTTTATTCCCATTTTTGATGAGAACGAACATCTTTATACTAGATCAAAACATATTATCAGTATTTGTTCAACGTATTGCTGCAAATTATATAAAAATGTATTGTCTGATACAATATCTGTCTGACTAGGGCTCCAGTTTATCTCCTCATCCCTTTGTAACCCTTCTTTCTCTTACCATAGTTTATGTTCTTTAATGTGAAAATAAAATCTTTAATAAAAAAGAAAAATAGGTTGGCTGATGATACTTAGATGACTGTGGTGGTGAATTATTTTAAAGCTTTCCAGGAAATTTAGGTTCTTATATGATATAGCATTTTTAGAAGGGAGATTAGAAGGTTGACTTTATCAAGAGAATCAGGAGGCAGGAGGTAAGTCAGAGTTAAGGTTCTATTTAAACAAATTTTGCTGACCGTCCACCTCAGGAGAGAAACCATTGAGTGATATTGATTCCTCTACAAGAGTTACAATCAAATATGACTAGTGAAATATAAGTGTCTCTCCCCCAGTCCATTTGCCTGACCTAACATTAAACAGATTACAAAAGCTTAAGAAGAAAGAAAGCAAGCACAGTGGTGGAAAACATGTTTCCTTCTGCATAATGATTTCATTCCAGTCTTTTAGACCTGCATTGCAATGATGTTTTTAGGCCTGTGACTGATCTGAAACTTAATCTAAACTGCATATGAGGACTCTGGACTTAGCCTAAACTAAATATTCACTTTTAGGTACTGTCATGCTCAATAGTACATTTTTAATCCAGATTCACTCCCCCAGCATAACTGACCACTTCCCAGTTACTTTCAAAATATTTTATCCTTTACCTAAATGATCAAATCACCTTGCTATGTTAGACCAAAATCGAAAATCAATATTGAAAAAAATCACAATGCATTTTTGAGATATAGACTGGTCACCTGTTCTGCAATCCAGTGAAAGTAATACCACAACAAGCATGGTCCAAGGCATGGCAGAGGTAGAAATCTAAACCCACCCCTGTGACTAGAGATCACTTCATATTAACCTCATTACCTAATCACTGACTCATTTTTTAACTTAGCACTATCTGCTGCAATGAAGCTGAAAAGCTC